>NC_091741.1:70203862-70488862 GCF_043380555.1 Nothobranchius furzeri | reverse complement strand
GATAGAAAATCCAGCCGCTTCTGATTGAAGGCTATTTTTCTTTTTTTTAGTACCCGGTCAAAGCCAATCAAGCTTTGTCAAGAAAAACATTGAGTGTGTGTTGCTGTGTGTATTTGTTGAATGTTGTTTCAAATGCCACAGAGGGCTTCTGACGTCTGTCTCTTTCACTTGAGCGTGTCTGATGGACAATCTACTGCTCTCACGGTGCATCTAGAAGATGTTGAGGAACCTGGAAAATAAAATGCAACTTTTGGGAAAGCTGAATTTGTTTTCCAGCCATCCTCTTTTCCGTCTGTCAGTGTTTTGTTCAAGTTATGGGAACTTTGTCAAGATTATTGGCCTACAACTGTTTCCTCATCGGCCCCCTTCACCAAATAGTTTGTCTAAGCTGAGATGCCTTCTGGTGGTGTGATTTCTGAAAGGAAGTTGGCTTTAAGTTTAATGTGTTTCTAGGGTAAAAGAAGCATAAACACTTCGCCCAAACTCTGCAGCAACAGAATTTCTAGACAGTTGCTTATTTATTGTTCATTTTTTTCCCTTTTTTTAGCACAGCAAACATCCTGATGGCAGAAATTAAAAAAAATGTTTCCACATTGTTCAGCTGGAAAATACGCTCACACATACAGTATGTCAAACATAAATTTTGTTCTTGAATGTCAAAGTTCATTTGAGGAGTTGGCTAGGAATCTACTATACTTAGATGGGGAAAGAGTGTCTGACGGGGAACACTTTTTGACGTAACACCGGCTTGATTATTGTATGGTCACATCCTCGTGAGACGTGGTAGGCAGGATCTTTAAACCGTCTTGGTGGACATGTGGGACTGTTTACGACAGAGGCTATTGAGAAACGAAAGGAGACAGTGTTCCAGCTTATTATGACAGTCTGGTCAAACCAGCAGTCTGAAGCCACTTCCTTAAACTCACATCCATTGTTACCCCAACTGTGGCGTGCATAGTCACTATGTATTATGTTGAATCGATACAAAAACTCAAAATCAGCACCGGCAACAAGAAATCAGGCAAGACGTGTTTTCTGTTATCGATGAAAACAAGAGAAGGAGTGCAAAGTCAAACTTGTAATGGTAAAAGACCACGTAGCGTAGACTAATGCAGCGGTGTGTATGATTTACATCTCATGGAGGACGGGTATTTCTGTCCTCACCCCAGCTGACTCAGAGTCCAACAGCACACACAGTTCTCCTGCTCAGCCCACTTCCCATGGAAGTAAATCTGAGAGATGGAAGAGTCGGGACATGAGGGTGAAATGTGAAGTAGCTGCTGACTGCCTTTAATGCTTTATAGTGTTTCAGTTGTGTGTGAGGTGGAGTGGAGTGTGTGTGTGTGTGTGGGGGGGGGGGGGGGGGGGGGGCTTCACTTGCTGTGTCCATTTCTGTTGTGTATTTAATGCAGAACTGATTATTTTTCTACAGCAACATGCAGGCAGAGATTAGGAGGCTGGATTGGCGTTTGAGTTTTAGTGTCAGCCTAAGGGAAGGCAAGCCAACTGTCAAAATGAGCAAAGCAACTTTTTACTAACAGTTTGATACAAAAATTAACTAAAGCTAGAAGTTAATTTGAAAAGTAAAATGATCACAAGGGAGGTTTATTCGTAATAAAATAAAATAACTTAGATTTCACAGGGTATTTAACTCTAGGGGGTAATTCACACTTATTGACCACACATAAATATAGTTTGTGTTTTCAAATCACTTTATCTCTTCAAAATATGTTTCCCCTTCCCCACAAGTGTCACATATCCAATTCTATGCGATTATAGAAGAAAAGCTGCACTTTATTTTATTGTTTGCAATTTTGTCTCCAGTTAAAACCAACAGCCAATGAAAAACTGTATTTTTATCTTCTTCCCTAAGTGTTTGCCGACGTTTCAGCACCTAAAACTCTTTGGAATTATATTTTGGAATTTTCCCACGTTAGTGACTAGTTAGTTACTCTAACACTAATAGTCTTTCACAAGGGAGTAAATCACTCAAGATCATGCATTTTGCAGCGTTGTGGCATGGATTTGAATCTAATTATTATTGTTTGATGCAATAAGAGCATTTCCCCCCCACATCTCCGTAGAATGTATGTGTAATTAGTAGAGGTGCTGAAAAAAATCGATTCAAGTCTGAATCGGGATTCTTATTTATAAAGGTTCAGAATCGATTCACAAAGGTTCAGAATCGATTCCAGGAACTCAAATGTTTGGCATGTTACAGGTTTAAGATGCACTTTTGTATGTTTTTTTCGATCTTCTTTAGGAGAGTTAGTACCACGTTTACTTTTGTGGTCCCATAAATTCGGATGATTTATTTTTGAATCTGCTGATAAGTGGGGACTAGAATGTAATTTTTTTCCATACTCAGAAATTTGACATATTCTCATATTTATTTTCTAAGTTCATACGTGAGTACTCAGGATTACGCATGTGTTTTTTTGAAGTTATTGATAAATGAGAGAACACATGTTGCTTTGTAAGAAATCTGAGGCACTTTTTCTAAACACGTTGAGGACTCATATGTTAAACTTGTTTCCACAGATACTTGAAAAGTATTTGACCGTATTACTTTCAAAGCTACTGTTGGGTAACTAAAGATTTGTTATATTTTACAAGGTAAGCAAAAATAAATGTTGCCTTTTGGTCAAAAGATTGTTTCTGTTTACAGTTTTAGAATCACTTTATTTTACCTTGTAAATTAGCATTTTTTGAGCATGACCAGTTTAAAGTTAAATAGAATTTCCCAAAGTTTTAACTAACTTGCACAACAAAGTAGTTAATCCTGGAACTGAGACTCTTTGTTAATACTGATTCTGAATTGATTTAAATCGAGAATCGATTCTGAATCGAATCAGCACCCCGAGAATCGGAATCGGATCAAATCATGAGTTGCTCTGAGATCCCTGGTAATTAAACATCTCACTCAGTTCACTTTGCTTTTGATGTGAATGCAGGGTTAGGCTTAAAGCATTCAGTGCTCCAGTACCTTCAGATCCAGAATGTGTTGATGTTTTCATGTTTTGAACAGGTAATAAGCTGTTTGATCATCTAAAAACCCTCCTCTGGCATTTCATCAGAGTCTTTTATGTTACTTAAAAATACCAGTTTGACCCTGGTGGACAGACCTGGCACCAGTTTGCTGTATGGTATCTTCTAGACCAGACCATAAAACTTCACCCTACAGAGAAAGACTCCCAGTAATTCCTCCAGTGGGGACACTGCCAGATCATCCTTACTGAAATAAAACTGGCTGCCATTCCCGATCTGATGTGTGTGAAGAGGAGGCATGCAGTGAATCAAAGTTGATGTCAGGGTGGGGGACATGAGGGGCTTGCACACTGAATGCGGTCACTTTGATCCCCGTTTAGCTGGCTGCTCAGCAGTCACTCTCAGTCAGAGGCCAGGTTGGATCACACCGCTGTTCTCAAGTTGGGTGATGTTTGCAGGAAGGAGGGGTGAGGTGGTGGAGAATGCTGTTTAATGCATTGCTGGTTCAGATGAAGTTCAGTGCAGACCAGGTGACACATTAAGACATGCATCCTGTTCTGGGGTCTGTCTTTTTCATAAAAAATAAACCTGAGCTTCTGTTTGTGTTGTGCTGTAACAAAAATGCATTAGCAGACATTTGTTTCTATCAGAAAGTAGCTGAATTATCATAACAGTGTAAAGAAGCAGATCAGGGCTGCAGAATGTCTGCAGATGTGCAGAATCAGCTCGGCGGCTGCAGCTATAACGGCTGCTTCCCGTCTACGTGGCTGAGCATCTGTGCTGGGTTTGACTGCAGTACCAAGTGGTTTGTATCTGCTGGCCTGTGTTTGAATCTGAGCCAATACACTCTTGTACATACATATAGGTGTTCAAATAATATCACTGTGTCAATGCTGGAAATGTCAACACAATCGACCAAAGCACTATCTGGATATATAGCATTTTGTTTCTTTTCTGTAAAAAGAAAAACGTGTGTGTGGCGTGATTAGCTGAAATTGTGTTTTAATTAGCTTCAGAAGTTGCCAGTTGGTTTGTACTAAACCAGCACCCTCTCTGGTTTTAAATGAGCTCGCTGTAGTATCAAAACAAGCAGGAGTCAATAGGAGGAGAGCGCTGCAACCCCGAGGCCTAGTGTGACAGATTTGGCAGCCTCCGCTCGTGTACACGTGTTTATTTTTGTGACACTGAAACATTGCATGTTTTGGAAGAATGTGCGTTTCAGTGCATGCAGCTTGGGACAACTGTCTGTCACTCTGTCCTTTGAAGTTGCACACAGTCTCACACGCATACACCGACCCCAGCGGTCTCATGGAAAGGTCAGAACTCTATCCTGAGTTGGACATGCTAGAGTTACAAAACAACCCCCCCTCCTCTTTTTCAGATCTCAGGAAGGCGGGATGATGGGTGGGGAGTCCCAAAATAAAAGTTCACACTGTCACATGTGTGTTAAGTAGCACAAGCTCAGCCCGGCTGCTTGTTTTGAAGACAGAATGCATCTCTGGATGAGAGATGACCTTCTTGCCATAATCTGTGACCCAATAATTCCTCAGTATCAGAGCTGATCACAACATATTTGCACCTTCTCACCTTTTCACCCTTGTGTGACTGTCATGATAAAGCAGCAATGATCTTAGTCAGGAAATGTTTGTCAAAGAGGTATTTAGAAGTCTGTCTGTGTTTCCCTGAGGAGGCGAGGCGGAAAGAAATATAGATGACAACCGCGGCGGCAAAAACGACTTCCTTATTTAGACTGAGAGGAAGAAAAGGCTAACAGAGAATGGATCCTGTGAGAATAAGCAGTGGTTGTGAAGTTTCTGTAAGACTGCATGGTTTTGTAACAGATTCATTCATTTATTCATTTCCTGAATTGTTCAGTTCTGAGTTGGGCCGATCTCCAGAATTGTAATCCCTGAATCATCCTGTGAATCTTGTCCATCTGCAGCTGAAACAGGATCTCAGAGGCTAAAGCAGCAAACATGTAATGTTGTTTAGGTGCTTTGTTTCAGGGCTTTTAGTGAGGTGCAAACACATAATTAAAATAATGAATAAATAAGCTAACCTTTCTTTTTCTCTTGTTTTTTTTTCTAGTTTATATTGAGGCCTACTAATGAGTGCTTGTGAGACATCCGGCTGTGTTTAGAAGATTTTATTTGTTTCCCCTCCCTCATTAGATGCAGAGTGACTTTTTAAAATGTGCATTATAATCCTCTACTTCAAAAACTCCACGAAAGAAGAAAAAACATCAATTAAAGGCTAGTTTATACTTGTCCGTCTACATCGGTGCAGAGGCACGCAATGCCATTGTCCATTGTCACAAGGACTTCCAACACACGCAAGGAGCCCACTTTTCTAAATATCTGTCAAAAGCGACGGAGACCACAGGGCTGCGATTGGTCAGAACCAGAATGCTGCTTCCTTTAACTTCATCATAGAACTGCCATTCTCCACTGCCAGAAAAGTGTAACGCCCTCTGATGTCCTGGTGGAGAAATGCTTCACACACCAATGGAGAAGTTTAAATGGAGATCGTTGCTGTGTGTGTGTGTGTGTGTGTGTGTGTGTGTGTGTGTGTGTGTGTGTGTGTGTGTGTGTGTGTGTGTGTGTGAGCACAATGTTGCTGATGTAGAAGTATAAATTAGGCATTAGGATTAGATATTTTGAGAGCACGTTCTGTTGCTACCTCTGAAGAGATAATAGAAGCTACACTAGCTATAAAGCTATACATAAAATTAAAACCAAACCACTAAATCCTCCTGCTTTAGTCCCTTTCCAGATCTGCTTGCTGATTGGTCGAGTTGTTACACGCACGCATGCAGACTTTCCACCACTGCTGTCTCCTTGGTCTATGTGTTGGTGTACATTTTTCTTGATGGTCGTCTCTGTTGAGCCTCAGGTTCAACTTGAGGCTGAATGAAAGACATTTACTGTGATTCAAAACAGCATAATTTCAAAATAAGTTTCAAAATGTTATTTTATTAAATTTTTTACCCTCTTTATTAATACCAAGTGTTCTATTTTACATCATCGGAAAGCCTGATTTACAAAGATAACCAACCTGTGTGGATTGTGCATCTGTGGGATGAGCGACAGAGCTAAATGTGTGGGTAGAACCCAACAACTAGGCCACGATACCCACTATACCCTCCTGTTGGTATGTAGCCTTGGGTTGGTGAATGGTTCCCTTTTCCAACAGGATTAAGGAAATGACAACACATGTTGGTCAGTTTTACCCCAATCCTTTTATATGAGTAGAGGTTTGGTAGTGTGTGGAAGAGCCATACACAGTCATAATAGCTTGACTCCTCATGCAAATCACCAGCCTGGTCATATTTTCCCTTAAAATGGCATCCCATTCCTCAACTGAGAGTTGCTGAAGGTCAACCAAAGTAGTGATGCTGGCCATTTAATCACAAACATGGCACACTGTCTTTAAATGAACACCAAAGTAAACGTGGAGTAAGGGAAGTCCCAGGACACGCTGGAGGGACTACGTTTCTTTTCTGGCCTGGGAACGTCTTTGGATTCCCCCGGAGGAGCTGGTCCAAGTAGCTGGGGAAAAGGAAGTCTGGGCCTCTCTTCTTAGGCTGCTGCATTCACAACCTGACCCCAGATAAGTGAAGGAGAATAGATGGATGTAGCTCAGTGACACGATTTTGTTATTCTTCCTTTACAAGACTTGAGATTGTTCTCCGTTGGATTCCAGTACTTTTGTACAAAATGCTGGTAAAGCCTGGAGGTGATTCATGCTGCCCTGTTTCACAAAAAGGTCCATGGTCTTGCAGATTAATGTTCAAGATTTTCTTGTGTTCCCGGCAGCCATTAGTTTATGTTTATTTCAGTCCAGATAGAAACCAGCTTGTAGAGACTGGAAAAAGGTAATCCATCACACCTACCAGCAATTCTATTAAAAGTTATTATTGTGTGGTTGTGCAGTGTAAAGCAAAAAGTGGTAAAAAGTGTCCATGTTGCATTCAGGTGCTTTTAACTGAACATGTACCTCACCATAAAAAACTATGTGGCAGGGTTGTGTATTACCAGAACAACTGAGTCTACTTTCCCTTCATCCACCATCTCCCTCTGACTCAGTGCTTTCCACTCCCCTCTGTCCATCTCCTTTCACAATTAGGCAGTCGTGACTGGATGGATGCAGGGGGGATGGAGGGATGAAGAAGGAAGGGCTGGAGAGTGGGAAACGGGCGTGCCGTGATGCTGAGTTTCATCGCCCAGCTCTGCAGCGCAGGACGGCAAAAAAAGAGATGGAGCGGAAGACGAAAGGGGAGCTGATGGAATGCTATTAGTACATAGAAGGGTTGAGGATGAGCGGGTGGCCTGTGGAGGGGTTAAAGAGTAAAGAAAAATGTGACGGTACCTCAAAGATGAAGGGGCGAAGGAGTGAAAGAGGGAAGAGACAGGAGAGGAGTTCTTTAAATATGTAATGAAAGGGTAGAGAGGGAAGGGGAGAGGCTGGAGAATAAAGGAGTGACAGTATAGGTTTGCAGACATGGCGAGTACTGCATAAGAATGAGACAGGACACACACACGCGCGCGCACACACACACAGAGTCGTGATGCATCTGCTAGATGAGCCATTCGATCAGGTGACTGAGGTCTGGTCCATTACCTCTTACCTGCTTCTTCTCTCCCCTCCTCCTCGGTGTCCTTCATTTTATCCCTTCCCTCTCTTCTCATGACATGACCTCATTCCTTCTTTCTTTCAGCTGAACTCTCTTCCTTCATTGGAGTCCTCCCTAATGAAACTCGTCACTGTTCACACTAATCGGGCCTCTGCAATACAGGAAGACCATAAATCAGTCTGTGTGTGTGTGTGTGTGTGTGTGTGTGTGTGTGTGTGTGTGTGTGTGTGTGTGTGTGTGTGTGTGTGTGTGTGTGTGTGTGTGTGTGTGTGTGTGTGTGTGTGTGTGTGTGTGACTGTATGACCAGGCCATTTAGTTTCATGGCTGTGATATAAAAGCTTAATCTGCCTGGATACAGGACCTGAATCACACACACACACACACACGCACGCACGCATGCACGCACACACACACACACACACACACACACACACACACACACACACACACACTGAAATTATTGCGCCTGAGGACAAAAACTAAAGTAGACATTTAGATCCAGATTCTGGATCATGACATGGTGGCACCAACTACAGCTGTATTACGACTGTATTTGTGTGTGTGTGTGTTGGAAGTGTTGGAACAGCTGCGTTGTTATCCAAGCTGCTGTAACATTAGACACCTGCTGCCACTGTCTTTGTGTAAAGGACACTAGTAGATAAGGGTACCCCCAGTAGACCAACGTGCATGTGAGAGTGGATGTTTGACGCCATGGGAAAATGTGAATACGAAGTTGTGTGTGTGTGTGTGTGTGTGTGTGTGTGTGTGTGTGTGTGTGTGTGTGTGTGTGTGTGAAACAGCTGCCAAAAGGACTACCTTCAACAGCAGACCTGGCTAACGTGTAGAGCTATCCATATTGAGGGTTTTGGTTTGATTTCTCCGACACCAGGATGATAGTCACTTTTGTCTGAGCAGCAGTAGGAACAAACTCTCACAGACTGATGTTTTCTATATAAATGGAGTCTGTGAGTGTTTGCATTATGTTAGAATGTTGTTGCTTTAAAGCCATCAGCACTAGTTTGAGCTTCATCTGCTCGTCTTTCCCTCTTCAACCCTCTGAAACCACGGCGCTCTTGCTGAGTTGTGCTTAGCTACACATTTCCCAGACATCTCGACCTTGAGAAAGCACCAGTTTGTGTGTGCATGTGTGTGTGTGTGTGTGCTGGAGTTTCTAAGCTGTGATAAGCATTTTTTTCTATTAGTCACTCTAAGGGACGTCCTCCCAGCTGCAGGCTGGGGCTCATTCCATTTGACTTGAACAGAATTTAGTCAGACCTGTCTCTCTGGATAAAGGGTTGGTGACGATTACAGTTCAAGTGATAATTCTTTAAAAGTGTGAGAAGTTTATGATGCTTTAATGTCTCACTTGTATTAAAAAGAGCCCTGGTCTGAATGACCTCAGTTTGGAGAAATACAGATTAGCTCTGATGGGACTGAAATGCTACCAAGTGGATTTTTGTTGTCTTCAAACTCCTTTAATCTCAAAAGTGTTTAGTTGTTTGATGTGAATGTTAATTTACTACCACAAATTTACATTATTTTGTTATTTACATCTCACTTTGTCAGCGCAAATATTGGCTACAGCTAGCCGTAGCACTTTAAAGTGACAGTGTGTATTTTCCTTGGCGATAGGCGGCAGTACATACCTTAATCACTGCAAGCAAGCATTATTTTTGTGTTCGAATAAGCCCTTACCAACGGATGGCCGTTAGGGTCAAACATCCCTGGGAGCGCAACCTCTAGCAAAATAAAAAGAACATCAGATTCCCTTTCATCACTGGCAATGAGTAAAGAGGTAAATTTGTAAAACAACGTTTATTAATGGTGAAAGTTTTGTAACCATTTGTTACAAATCAGTAAATGGACTTTGTCCTCACGGGCTCCCGTAGAGGGAAATATGGCATCCAATATGGCATCACCCAGAGACTTAAACCTGTTCCATGTGTTTTATAACAGATTTTTATGGCTATATGTTATGAAACTGCCGATATTTTTCATGCATCATGGAAGTCATTTACTACAAAATTTCGATGGATATTTCTAGAGATTCAAGGTAAAAAACTACACATTGTCACTTTAAGGGAAGACAGAAGATTCTGGGGATCGACAAGACCCTTCACTTTTGCCCTGACCTTTCTTGGGCATGCTGTACGCTTCCTGCCAGGATGAATCTATTTCTCCAAACTAGGGTCATTTGAAAAACTATTTAAAACAGCTAATTGTTTGTGTCAAAATATTGCAACTGTCCACATGAAACACTTAATCTGTGTTCAGTGTGGATGTACCCATCCATCCATGTTCGTTTGCTTATCTGAGGTCGAGTTGCGGGAGCAGTAGCCTAAGCAGGGAGCCTACACAGTGCAGCGCTGCACTGATCATCAGCAGAGAAATCACTTTCAGCTGCTGTTTGTCTTTCCATCTCACGCACACGCATTCGCTCACAGAGCTACAGGTTTGTTTATGTTTTTGTCACTGAGCAAATAGGATGTGATTGGGCATGTAATTAGCTGTGTGCGCTCAGGTTTTCATGAAGTTTATGCTTCTGTTGAGGCAGCATTAGTAAAAGACAGACAAAGCTGTATGATGACTTAAATTGAGTCTGATCCAGCGGCTTCAGCCATGTGGTCTACTTTAGTTTATTGATGAATGGATTGATGTCTCATGTTGTGCCCCTTTAAAGCATTTTTATCGATATCCTCCTTTTCAGGAAAGATCTACCAATAATTGTTCTCATAAAAAAATCATTCTGTGACAGCTTTTAGCACCTAACTAGTTTTGCTGCACAGAGATGTATCCAGTTCTACCAAAAAAAATGCTGGTAAATGCCTCGCTTTGTCCTTTGGGGATGCTACAAGAACAGAAAGTAAAACAAATCAAGTTTGTCTCGTAAACTTTGCGTCTTACTATAATTTTCCCACACGTGGAAGCCCCACCAGCATGTTTCTGATATTCCAGGTTTAGGTTTCAGCAGTGATGTAAGTAAACACGCCGCTCATGTTTTCCCACCTTTTAAAGGACTTAAGCCATAAACGTTTCCCCAAGAGGTTGAAAACTTTCAGGTAGCTCCACATGCAGAGGCATTATCTAATTGGACTCTTGATAATTGATGAAGGCCCGCTGGTGCCGGTGCCTCAGTGATATCATATTACAGGGTGCAGGATGGTGTTTCCCTTTAGTGTCCTTGCTCAGTGCCGGACTCTTCCTCCTCCTTTTCTGCATCTCCGTTTGTCTGACGTTACATTTAGCTGTCCTTCAGTCAGAACAAGCAGAAAGTGAATGCAGCAACGTCCTTTCTCGGTTGCAGACGGAAAACTCGGCGTCAGCAGACTGTGAGGCTGGTCCAGAGTCAGGGTGGCGGAGGAGAATCTAAAACAGACCACACTGGATCCAGAGGTTGCACCGAACCTTTAGAGTGAATAAATTCAATTTGTGAAGCTCAATTTTATTTTAATTGATTGGCAGAAATGTAATTTATAGCATAATTTTTTTACGTGTCTTGACTCTTAATACTTTTGATGAAATTACTGATGAATTAGGTAAAGACTGGCATACCTCCGGTAGCTCTGTGCTAACCTTTAACCCTACCTTAGATAGAGTTAACTCTGACTTCCTTCAATCATCTTACGAGCTTCACTGACTGCCTAATTCCAAAAGGAGAGACGGCGATGCACAACAGGGATGATGGGAATAATCTGAGTAGTTTTAAATAACTGAAGATTGATTGTTTACAGATATCTGGAAGTCACAGTTAGAAAAAATCTGATCATTTTATGTCAAAAGATGTAAAGCATCCAGGATGTATTTGAGTAAGTTGTCAGGACGAATGGATGTCATGTCTGTCAGCGTTGTGTGAGAAACGGAATAAGTGGAAGAATGAGTAAAATGAGAAGAGAGATGTTCCTCTTTACTGTCGCTTAATGTGATCTTTAGTTTGTTTAATGGATACGTTTCACCTTCATTTATATTTTATAGAAACAAGCATAGATGCTATTTACACATGAGGCAGACACAAGATGGAGTATGACTCTTGGAGCTTCACAAGTACACAGATGCAGGAATACATGGGAGGGTAAAGCATGATAATAAGGTAAAGGAGTGAAAAAAGAAGCCACAGAGAAAATGAAGGTTAGAGGAGTTAAAGGAAACTGGAATATGTTTAACTTCTGTTTCGATCTGGTAATTAGACGGGATCAACTCCACAGCTAATTACCAACGAAGCAATTCAGATTGCCATCAGATATACGGATCTTACCGTGATGGATCTGGTCCTACGCTGCTTCATGCTCTGCACCCACAAAAACAATTGGTGCTGTCAGGTTTCTGGTTAGATTTGTCAACAATGATAAGAACAACCAGCCATAGGAACGAGGAATCTGTTTAGGCCTCATGTTGTATTCATATCATAACTCCATGATTGTTTTAAACCAGTGCATCCCAACCTGCAGACCGAGGTAAAAGCTGTAGTTTTCATAAGAAATAAAGCCTCCATTAGATGCTCACTAGCTGCATGTCATAAAGGCTTTTGGGTTTTGCATAATTTACCTATTCAGTTTATTAAAATTATACGTTTTGTGTGTCTAAATCAGTTGGTCGAAACAAAAAATGATGTTCCGTCTGCGCAGATGGCTAAATCCCCAACAAAAAGTGGGATCCGTTGGTTTATGAAAACGTGTTTTCCACCGTTTCTGCAGTGAATGGAGACAGAAAAGCACAGATACGATCAACCCCACACCTGAGTTAATGAAATTCATGAATGAAAACACTCTCAAAGAGTACTTTAATTGATTGCAAAGGGAGTCTAGGGGTTCCAGTACAGTTGAGGGCTGAGGCCGAGTGGTCTGGAATTGGATACTGGGATGTCTGGACATCTGAGCCAGGGACATGGAAGACGCTGAGGGTAAAACCTGTTCAGCGGCAATTTAATCAACAGAGTCTCTCACAGGGAATCTGGAAAGTGGTTACCAGAGCTTAAAGGCTCCAAGTCTACAAGTGGGGGTAGTCATGAGGAAACGAGCACAAAGGACTTCTTCAGATGTTAAAAGAAGCTGAGCTCAGTCTCCTGCCGTCAGAAATGAGGGACATTTAAAAATTTGGTCTGAATTTTCTCATAAAACTTCCATCAACTCTCCATTTTTTTAAATAAAACTCAATTTTCAGCAGCTTGTCCGCTCTGCCGGTTCTTTGTCCTTAGTTTAAATGTGAGCCGCTCCTGCAGCTTCACTTGAACGTTTAACCTTTATTTAAGAACTCTTTTCAGAATCTGTCTGTTCTGTATAAAACCTCAGAAAGTTGTCCTTGTCTTTCCATTTTTTTTCCCCGCTGAAGCATTTGCCCTAAATGAGCCTAGCTGCCAGGGCCATCTTAGCTGCAACCGACGCTCTTATTTCTGAGCTTCGAATCGGCTCTCCCTCTCCGATCCCATTACTGGGCCGGCCCGCAACCTGCTGAGTGAAGTGGACAGCTCTCTGTTGTCTCTGGCCAACCGTTCTGTCTGGTTTCCATCCCTCTGTCATCTTTGTTCACCAACCTGTCACTCCATAGAGATCTAGGGTTTATGGAGGTTCATGGCTAAGATCTCTGCTGCTGTCAGGAAACAAGTGTTGGTTTTCTAACGGTTTTACAGTTCGTTGTTTGCGGTTGCAACAAGCAGAAAAGTGGGTTGTGAGTATTCTAATGATGGTTTCACCCTTAATAACATCAAGATGTAATCAAAGACATAATCTGCCTTATTTGTTCACCAGGTTTTTTATCGTCATCGTCATCAACATTATTATTATTATTATTATTATTATTATTATTGAATACATACTGCCAGCTGAGACTGAGCAGCCACATATGTTGCCTTCTGGCTCTCTGAGTTTGACTTTAAAATTAAAATCTTCTTTCCATGTATTCGATTCAAGAGTATTTGAATTTGTTTTTGAGGTCCTACTGATACTAAAAGCTTTGTACAATAAAAAATGCCCACAGATAAAAGTTCAGGTCTCGGGACGTTGCAACAATAGTCATTAAACATTAAAAGAAACTTCATTTCATCAAACTTAAAAAGTATGAAAGGAAATCTAATGAAACGTTCTGATAGGAGCCGACCTTGCAGAACTATTTTTGGGGGAGATACTTAAAATGAAATATGATATGATAAAGGCACTTGTATAGCACCTTTCAGAGTGAGAGGACTCCAGAGTTTTACCCTACAACATGTCATTCATCCATTCACACACACATTCACACACTGATGGAGATGAGCTCAAATGTAGCCACCGCTGACCTGGGGCGCACTGACGGTGGCGAGGCTGCCGGGCACAGATGCCATCAGTCCCTCCGACCACCACCAAGGTGGAAATAGTGTCTTGTCCAAGGACACAACAGCAGAATTCGCTGTCCGGAGCCGAGATCAAACCTGCAACCTTACCAATTACTGGAAAACCCACTCAACCTCCTAAGCTACTGCTGGCCATTATAATTATGACAATAAGCCTAAAGTGCATCATGTTGTTCTGGTGCCAATGTCGATGTTTGTCAGAGATTATTTTGGGCCATTTTTGTTTCCTTTGTGGTTGTGTACCAAAATGTTCCTTTGTGTTGAGCTGCCCCTCCATCCCAGTGGGACTGTCTCACCCTTTACCCTCATTTGATTAGCTGTTGGTTTATCATCAGCCAGTGGACCACTTCATTTTAGCCTTCGCTGTTAATCTGACAATTAACAAGGATGCTTACTGTAGCATTGAAGAAGGACTGAAGTGGAAAATGCTTCAGCAATCTCCTGCTCAGACTTTATAATAACGAAGAAGCCAGAGTCTGCATATAATTTACGTAACTAATAGAACAACAGATTAACCAGGCAGCAGGGACGGAAAACAAAAGCAGTCCGGTACCGCACCCCCTTTAGTTTAATCAGCCTTTTCAACTGAGTGGACTGTTGGACTTAATGTGTGTATTTCCATCCCCTCATCATTAGCCTCTTACTGTCAGTGCTCAGGATTCGGTTCACCTGGGCTGCTGCTTCTAGATTTAGCCTCGAAGCCTCTGCCACCCTTTGGAGGCTTGACGTGGAGGGGAGGGATTGATCCAGATTAGGTTGCAGAGTAGCAGAGGTTGGCTGGAGGTGAGATCAGTGTAACGGATCTCCCAGCAGGAAGACACGGACATAGACAGACTAGATTCCACATGGTCAGTAACCCAAGATATCCTGAATTAAATAGCCTTTTGCTATACCACTCAGGTTAATAATTAATGATACATATATATATATATATATATATATATATATATATATATATATATATATATATATGTATGTATGAAATGTTATTGGGTAAATCTAGCTGTATATCCTTATTTTTTTTGTCATGGTTTTTTTTTCTGTGAAGTTTTCAGTTTTACTAAAAACAGGAAATATACAAAAAAAATTCCTAAATTTCACAAGCAAAATTCCAACTTTGCTAGCTTTCAAGCAAACTAAAATGGAAACTTTTAAGAAAGAGCATTCACTTCCCAGTGGACTCCGGCTTACTTCCCCGGCTCCAAAATATTTTATTTCACATCCCTGTTGTAGCACAAGCCCCCGGGGTTTCATCCTTATAAGGCAGAGACGCGTCGTCCGATGTAGTCAAGAGTGGGGAAACGAGCATTTGATTGAACTCTTGAGTGTTTTCAGGTGAGACTGAAAGTGGCATCAGTGGTGCTCAATAACATTTGTGGGATTGACTCAGTTATTGAATAGTAAGGTGATGTGTGCAAAGGAGAGAGAGCAAGCGAGTGTGTGTGTGTGTGTGTGTGTGTGTGTGTGTGTGTGTGTGTGTGAGAGAGAGAGAGAGAGAGAGAGAGAATGACTCCAAGGAAGTGAAAGAAAATATGTTTCTTAGACAAAAGGGTCATTGAGAAAGAGCCGTTGCATATTTGTGTGAAAAAAGAGAAGAAACTAAATCACTAGTGAGAAAAAGAGTTTATTCACTAGAAGTACTTCCCTACATCTTAACTCCACTGCTTCTCAGTCCAAAAAATTAAGTAACATCAAAAGATTAATTCCCAAGAAGCCATTAGCTATGGAGAGTACAGAATATAGGTCAATCCAGAATTACACACAAATGTGATGCAGTTGTGTGTAATTCTTCAGATTGGTCCAGAAGCCTCTTGCTACAAACTGCATTCCAAAACGTCTTGAAAGGCTCAAGAAGGTCTTCCTTTTCCTCCTGTGAGTTTCCAGGCCTTTGGCATGTCAATTGCAAGACTTGTTCTCCTTCATAATCGTCACAGAGTTGTTGCAGGCCTTTACAGCAGAACTCTGGAGACATTCTCAGTTGAGCATCTGTTGGTTGGAATACGATGACTGTGGGATAACTTTGGGAAGTGACAGCAACCAAATTGCAAATAACTTGAAACATAACAAAGGCAGACTGGCTCCTGCTGTCGGCTTCAGATTTACAAAGAAAACAGCCCCGATTGTATGAAATATGTCAAACTACAAGGACATTGTCACACAGCTGCATCAGCGAGTGATGCATACAGCCAGTGTTTACTACACTCGTGCCTTCAGCAGAGCATCATTTTTCCATTTACCAAACACACATCTCAACCTCGTGATGGCCTGACCGACTGCTCACCTTGACACTATTGACTAAATTAAAGGAAATTAACATACAAAGAGAGAAAAGTGTTTGTTTAGGTTTAACTTGTGTAGCGTAGCATTTTTCCTCCTCAGCTGCCTCTCGTAGCCACATGCTGCCACTGTTCAGGCATGTAATAAGAAAGCGCTAGCTACCAATTTAGCCCCTCATCCATTCATTACAGCTGCTTTATGTGTGCATGTGAGAGACAGAATCTCATTCATGCAAATCACTTTATCTGTCATATGCTTGGATCGCTGCATGAGGTCACGGCCACGCACGCACACACACACACACACACACACACAGACTTGTCACCAGCTGCCACCAAAGCTTGTCTGATTAGACTTTATTGATTCCACAATAATCCTCGTTCATTTGCCACATCAAGCTTTAAGGTGTGTGTGTGCATGTGCATGTGCACGTGCGTGTTTGTACGCGTGTGTGTCTGGCAGCAGCTTTGCTGCTCACCGGCCGCGTGTGGAAGAACTAGTCATGAGACAAGGATGATGGCTAAATATAGACACACGGTATAATTTACTGTTGTGTGTGTGTGTGTGTGTGTGTGTGTGTGTGTGTGCGTGTGTGTGTGTGTGTGTATGTGTCTGTGTGAATGCTGACTCCTAACCCTAACCCATCAAACACACAGTTTTGGTTAGTGTCTCTTTAAATGCATTTAATTATTCTTTTTTGTTCATCTTTTGTCCTAACTTGAAAGGCATCTTCAGGATGATCACAGGGATACACCCGTCCTCAGTCTGCATGTCTCAGGAAAGAACTGATGGTCTCGTTAGAATTAAAGGGTGGGTTTCAATAGTCTTTATTTGACTCTCACCATCAGGTTTGCAAGAGATCTCTGTTTGCTCTTGTAATTTACAGGATCTTTCCTTTTTGTCACATGAGTTTTGAACATTTGTTTCATGTTTTAAACATTTGGAGCCTTTTATGCAGAACGTTTTCTGTCGACCCTTCGATCTTTTTTTTTTACTTTCTTTAATTTAATAGTAAGTAAGACAATATTAGGGGGGCATGTCAACCTATGAATATAGTTTGTGAAAGCTGTGACTGATTGGAGACCAAAAAAAGGACACTGACATGAATGTTAACAGTTTCAGCCCACATAACAGGTCATAAGTACTCGTAAAACGAGATTGCAGTTGTTTATCTCCAACTAGCCTAGAACAGTCCCATCCCAGTGGGATAGTGGCATGGCAAATGAAACCAAACAACAACAAAATAAACATTTTGTCTGGGGTGACTTGAACTAATAAAAAAGTTTCTGATTTACGCATGGCAGCTAACGTGGAAGTTGCTATCGAACATGTGTAATTATTACTTTAATGTGTAAATCATCTTATAGATTGTTACAAATTGGGATGTCCCATTCCGATATTGATATAGAAAGTAATTAGATATGGGCCCTAAAACACTGTATCAGATTACATTGGACTGCATCAAAAATCTCCGATATAAGCAGTTCTTTAAGGTTCACATTTTTGCAACCAATGGTTAAAAAAATATTTAATTTTTTTTCATACTTACTGTTATTAGCTGTTTGATTGAGTAATATCACTTGATCATGCCCTTCATACATTCCACACTACAATGTAGGTAAAAGTATGTATGATTTTTGCTGATATTTTATCAGATTGATATCGGTATCGGTCAGTACTGAAGGCTGCAATATTGGTAATGTATCAGAAGTGAAAAGTTGTATTGGGACATTCCTAGTTACAAATACACAATTGTCACTGTGAAGGAACGTAGAGTCATCTTCTTTTATCCAACATTCAGTTTTATTTCAAACTTTTATCATCTGTTAGAAGATGATAGCCGTAATCTCAAGACAACAAAGATTTTTTTCTCAGAACAGCAAATTTCAGTGAATTTTACAGTCAACGGTTAGGTACGTTTATTTTTTATGTCATATATGTGGTTAAAGTCTGACTGACAGCAAATAAGTCTTCAGCATTAAGCCTGGGGCACACCGGAGACAAACTTTTTGGGAAATTAGTTTTGGGAAGTTGAATGGCCGCGCCGCTGAGCGCTATTTGGGAAGTGGCGCGGTAGTCACATCACGCAGGACTTTAAAACAGAAAGAGGTGACTCTATAGTTTATTCGTGATCAGACTTGCCAATGTGTTTTGTGAGACTCTAATTCATTAAAAATGGGGGTAAGCACGCTATTTATTATAATATTTTAAGATCAATAGTACTTTAACGTTATGAAAATTGCAGCTGGGTTTGTGCCGTAAAGCCGTTCCACGTTGTAGTGTCTGTTGTAAAGTACTCCACAATGTTGTAAACATTGGTGGCACTTAAGAACTAGAGCCTATCTTCGGCACCTCGGTGCAGCGTGGCGCTTCTGGGACGCGGCGCTCCTCGTGTAGCCACTCTCAGTACCTGTAATGGCTTCTATTTAAAATGATGATGCGTCGCATCTGTGTCCCGTGTGCCCTAGGCTTTATTTTGCATTATATTTTTCATGCAATTTTTTAATTATCATCTTCTAACCTCCTAAAATCGATTTTCTCACTTTTTACAACTAGCAAACATTCTCGTTGCATGGAAATCAAAAGTAAACATGAGGGTTGAGCTGATGAGCACCTAAATGAAACAGACACCCTTCCAGAACAAATGCATGTTTGTATCTACAAATGTAAGGGAGGATACTGAAAAAATAATTCAATACTCACTCAAGCTTTCCTGGATTAGAAAAATACCACCACAAGATAATGATGCTCATTGATCTGTCTTCTAATTTAGATCCCATCTCCATCCCTTGTGAATTTTCATTGTCCGACTTTGTACCTTGACAATCAAACAGACATAATTGGCTTTTTGTGGCCCTTATTAAACATGGGGGGGGGGGGGGGGGGGGATGAAGGGGACATCCTTTCTGTTTGCCTTAATTAACCACATCTCTTCTGTATTGGCTCTGCAAAAGAAAATTGAGTTTTGAAGTTTAAAATGAGCAGCATTCGGTTCTCGGTACCTGTCAACAAATTACTCACAGAATTCAGGGCAACAATAAGGCTTTGTTTAAAAAATACAACCTTGTAGCGGGGCAGTGAATACGTATAAAATAATGTGATGAAATTACAATTCCAAGTCTTGAAATAATCCATCCATCCATTGTCTGAACCCGCTTTGTCCACATAGGGTCACGGTGGTGGTGGCTGGTGAATATCTCCAGCGGTCAATGGGCAATCAGGCGGGGTACACCCTGGACAGAGAGCCAGTGGCTTAAAATAATAGCCTCTTTAATTGTTTTCCCAGTAAAATCTGCAGGGGTACATTTTGAAATTTAAATGTTTTCTTTTTAAACTAAACAACTAACAAAATAGGTATTTATAGCAATAAAATATTTAACAAAACATCTTTGTAAATTTAGCACCAAAAAAGTTAAATGGAGTTTAAGTTCAGTTGAAACGGCTAATAGAAAACTAAATGAGACCTTGATTGTCGTTGTTCAATACTTCATATGTGTAACCGTGAACTTTCTGAGGTGTCATTTATAAACCACTTCCTGTCAAAGTGACCTACAAGAAGGTGAGTTAAGAGAGTGAGACACTCAACGGGGGTCCGCGACTTCTCTGCCTTATATCTTCCATGTCGCTTCAATGTGCGAAGCCGGTAGGTGATTATAATTCTCCATCCGGCTCTCCTCATAACCATTTTTCAGCTATATGGTCTGTGGTTTGTCATTTAACCTTCACATATTCCTCCCTCTCTCCATTTCCTGTATTACTGTCTTTCTCCAAAACCCCGGTGGGCTGTGGTTTGGGTTAGGGATGCACCGCATCATTGGCCTGTAATGGATATAAACCTATAAATCATTTTAAATCAATTATCAGTCACGGCATGCAGACATGGTTAAATTTGGACTGGTTGTGGCTAGTTTCAGGATTTTCTCTGGGCAAGCCTTCACAATAAGAGTATGTTTTTCTGCATTGGTTATTGTTTGATTTGTTTTGCATAATATCAGATCAACAACAACATACAAAATTGTGTCCCTCTGTTTTTAATAATTTTAACAGTTCTGAAATTAAATGTATTCAAATAATTGAAAAATTACACGCAACCCCATCTTTTTCTCCTTCATTTAATCCACAAAATCCATCTATTAGATTTTCTGTAAACCAGCTTTATCTTATCCTGTCATGAGGGATTGGAGTGTGTCCCAGCTGTCATGAGGAAATAGGCAAGATATCGTCAGGAAGAGTAAAAGTCCTCTCGTTCCTTTCTAAAGGCTTTGATCTGGTTTTGCTGAGAAACAATGTGTGGTGAAGTCATATTAATGGGATGTCCCAGAGCACCATCTGTTAAGTAAGTAAGTAAGTAAGTAAGTAAAAGTTTATTTATATAGCGCCTTTCACAGATATAAATCACAAAGCGCTGTACAACATGATGAAGATCAGGGCAAATACCTCTAACCAATAAAAACATCAGAAAAACAATAGCAGTGATAAACGTAGAAAATAAAATCATGAGTATAAACAAAGGGAAGGTGTGAACCCGAACAAAGCCATCTTTTTGAAACA
Source organism: Nothobranchius furzeri (assembly GCF_043380555.1). Lineage (NCBI taxonomy): Eukaryota > Metazoa > Chordata > Actinopteri > Cyprinodontiformes > Nothobranchiidae > Nothobranchius > Nothobranchius furzeri. Next base: position 70,468,091 of record NC_091741.1, on the reverse strand, counting down.
TTTAGGGAGGGAACGCCTGGATGAAAAGGTGAGTTTTTAGATGATTTTTAAAGACCTCTACAGTGTTAGAGAGACGGAGATTTGAAGGTAGAGTGTTCCAAAGTCTGGGTGCAATAGTCTGAAAGGCCCTGTCCCCTTTGGTTTTCAGTCTGGTTCGAGGAACAGCCAGGAGGTTTTCAGATGTGGATCTAAGGTTCCGAGAGGTGGTGTGTGGGGATAAAAGCTGAGATAGGTAGCTTGGAGCCTGGTTGTTAAGAGCTCTATAGGTCAGGACTAAAACTTTAAACTGTATTCTATATTCTACCGGGAGCCAGTGGAGGGACTGTAAAACTGGAGTGATGTGAGCTCGTCTGCTGGATTTGGTTAGGAGTCTGGCTGCTGCATTTTGGATGGCTTGAAGGCGTGAGAGGGAGGTTTTGCTGAGACCAGTAAAAAGAGCGTTACAGTAGTCTAAGCGTGATGACACAAAGGCATGGATGATTTAAGACAGTTAAGTACATGGCTGTATGTTTCCATTCTTATTTAAGGCAGGCAGCGTCTCACCAACCTACAACAAGCAGCTTTCATGAGGGAGTTTTCAAAATTTCCTGAAACATTATCAAGGGTTCAGTTTTCCACTAGAAGTGTAATCATCACATAACATCAACTAATAGCCCTCGTTAAGTTACGCTTTGAGTCTGTTTTCTATGTCCAGAATGCATCAGTCTCAGCAGTTCAGCTCGGGCCAGGCAGGAAGTCAAACACAAGAGCAGTGCAAAACATCCAGCTATTTTCAAAATAAAAGACATACTGATTTCCAGTATCTTACAGGGACTTTTCGGACTTTTGAATTTTTATGCTCGTGATTGCCCCCTCAGGCCAAAAGCGTTACGGCAGCTTCAATAGTAGACTCGAGCACGAGGTGCGCATGCTGTACGTGCACACTCCTTAACAAAAATAACAGCTGAGACAGTCCCGTGTGTGTGTGTGGCCCGGAGGACAGAAGAACACAGCAAATTAATAAAGTAATAAGCCTCTGTCTCTGCAGCTGCACTTTCTCGTCGGCCGGCCGAACGCGCAGTGTGTGTGTGTGTGTGTGTGTGTGTGTGTGTGTGTGTGTGTGTGTGTGTGTGTGTGTGTGTGTGTGTGTGTGTGTGTGTGGCCCGGAGGACAGAGGACATGAGAACACGCAGCTAATTAATTAAATTATTTGTATCTGTACCTTTCTCTTCAGCACAGCTGACAAAGGTTTAAGATGGGTCATTCCTCCTGCATGCTCAGATCATTCCCTTCACTTGCTTGAAAAATTGTTCCAAAATGAAAGTTGAACCCACATCTTTTTTATCCGTGAATTCAATGCCGTTCGTCCAGTCTCAAATAAAAATTTGGGTGTCTTATTACTCTAAAAAAATATACCATTAATGTAAAAAAGAAACTCCAAATAAACTATGTTCACACCTGGAATCGAACCCAGGTCTTCAGAATGAGAGTCAGACAGGTGAGCTAAAGCGCCAGTTTGGTGTATCTGTAACATTTATATCCTTGATGACAGCTAAAACAATGTCAATCCAAAGAACGGTTCGGAGTGAAAATGGCTGTTTTGTTGCTAATTTGCAGTAAATATCTAGAAGAAAGTTCTATAGAAAGTAGCTAAGGGTCCTCAGAAATGTAGCTAGGTTCATCACTAGGTGTTAGGAACAGCAACAAAGTCGCTGAGTTGGCACTGCCTCTCTCTGCTGCTAAATCTACGGATAGCAAATGCTACGGGCTATGCCTGAGCGTGAACGCGCATGAAGCAGCCTGCCGACCCGAGCAGCTCTGTTTTTCTGTGATTTTACAGAAAAACAGGCAATCACAGTAAAAATACAAGGGCTCATTCTACAGGACCACTAGCCTGGCAAGCCAGACTAAATATATGTATTATTTAGTCTGGCCACGCTCCATTGACGGCTCTCGGTTGTGGGGCGGGTTCTACCGTTGTCTTTCAAATGATCTCCGCATTCCACTGGACAATGAATGTGACATTCTCTTGTTTCACTCTGTTGCATCATCCCACCCACCAGGCATATAGAGTGCCCTGATTGGCCCACAAAGCGGATAAAGCTCTGTGATTTGTTCACTAAGCAGATAGAGCACTATGCTTGTCCCACCATTATGGACCAATCACAGCTCTTTATGTGTTTGAAACCCCTCTAGAGAGCTGTGATTGGCTAGCCAGAGTCCTGGTAGGAGCTGCGGAGGTTCCAATGGAGCGTACCTAGGCCAAACTTTGCAAAGCAAGAATTTGGTCTAGTTCACTAGGCTACAGGACCACGGCATTGCAGGAGAATTTATGAAGAAGAAATGTATTATTTCTATACAGGCTTTGACTGTCAAACTTCCTTATAGTCCCTTTAACCAAAAAAGTAATTATCTGAGAGACCTTTGTGGCAGACATAAAAAGAACGGAAAATAATCCACAGACCTTTTTTCTTGCTTGTTATAGCATGAACTGCAGAAATCACTTGTGATTTTGCAATTCTCGGATGATTTCATGACCATGCGGGACCAACTGCGTGGAACGCGTTCACTGCCGATTTGTGTCTGAAATGCTCCTGGTGGGAAAAAGGGGCACACTTGAGCTTGCAGGGATTTGTTGGATTACGTTATGCAGTGCTTACGTATCCAGTGGAAAGGCAATTTTGGGAGGGACTGTCAGCCACTGATAAGTTGAGACTGATTCAGCTGTTGAGGTAAAGTATTTTGGAAGTTTCAGATATTTATCTCCTTTGGCCCAAATGATATAAATGGCTGAAAAACTGTCTGTCCTCATCTTTTCAAGCTCTGCTGACAGATGGTTATGTCCCTTTCATTTTAATCAAAAGTATTGAAGAAGGAAACATCTAATGCATGCAAGAAAGTGAACCCAGAGGGTGACCCCCTCCACTAAGGACCCACAGAAGACTTTAGTTTGCCTGAGGGCTGATCACCTGTAAGAAGAGGCCATCAGTAAGCTGAATGTATTGTAGTTAACCGTATTATTACCATAGGTGCACTCATTTCTCCCCCATGGCCTTTGGTAATCTAAAACATGTTCCTGTCTAGAGGTGGTACTACTAAAACTCACGAGGGTCAATGGGGACACCATTCAATTTGCATCACAAGTAGATGCACTAACTCACCTAGTCAACTGTTTTGCACATCTAGAGGGGCTTCACTTTCTCTCTTTCTACTATCCTCCTGTAAGCTGCTCCAGAGTTGAGAGAGCTTGACCTTGTATGGTGATGCATCTGATCAAGTGTGTGTCTGTGTGCCTAGAGGGAAGTATGGACTGTCCAGAGCACCGGCGAGGACTCACCATCACATGACTGGGCTTGTGACTGACCTTACGTAATCTTACAAAAGCCGTGTTGTCAAGCTGCCAGGAAAGCAACAGCCAGAGCTTTGATTTCTATGTGCGGATCAATAAGGTGTCACATCATTATCAGAGCCCAGTAGCAGCTAGACGTTTTATTCGCAACAGTAGAACACTTGCTTTCTAATGTGTTTTCACAAATGAATGAAAATTGGACAAACAGCATGGGAAATCTCTGCAGATTAGTCTTGTCCTGACTCCACTTTACACCATTTTTCCTGCAAATGTGTATTAACTGTTTAAACAATATTCAGTTTGGATTTTTTTAATGGTAGTTTTACAAGTGACAGGCAATCAAATGCAAAAATACAAAAATAAAACATCACCGTATTTATGACATATAGATTACTTCAGACCCAAGAATGCTTAGTGTGGTACATTAATGTAAAACAACATGAAAGTAGATAACATATAACCACAGTATCATTGTGAGAAGTCATAAAATATGTATTCCTTAAGAGTATTCTTTCTATGTGTGAGTGTTTAAAGATAGACATGTGATTTTGTACCTCTGCATGGAGCAGAGGCTCCGTGGATTTCCTACATCCATTTGTCCCTTTTATTCCATAGAGCTTCCCCACGTGCAGGCTTGCTATAAATAGGACGGTTTAATGCGTGATCGTCCCGGCAGGCTTTTTACAACTGAACGGGCCAGTGGGTTTTTAGTGTGGTTACTAAGGAAGAGAAGAACCACAAGAGGAAATGACAGCATCTTTAAATCAGATTCCACCAATACATCTTACACACTGTAATACATTTTTACAAGCAGATAAAAGTAGGTTTCAGGAGTTAAAAATTAAAGTGACCTGTAATTTTAAGTGATGGAAATTTACAACTATTTTAGAAACTGGTTCACATTTAACTCCTTCACTGCCAGTCGTTTCCTGATCAGAAAAGCCCTTCACTGCTAGCGTTTTTCAGTGTTTTCACTGTTTTTTAAGAGTCACAGAACATTGCGCTCTATGATGATTTCAACGCCAAAACTACCAACCAAAGAGTAGACTCACCTCTTACATCAGGAAGAATCTGCGCATTTCGAGCGTTATCTGTTCTTTCATAATCCTTTGTCGAATTGTGATCGGCAGAAGCTTTTCCGGTTCGCGCCTCATGTTTTTTTACAGCAGCGGCCCAAAACGATCTCCTAACACATGGATTTTCTGCTTTCTGATCACGTGACGTAAGTGGATGAAGACTGGCTTTAGAGCTGGGATGTTTGTTCTCACGGTGCTGGGGCTCATTCTGACACCAACACAGTAAAAATAATGCAAATTACGACTTTAGCCGCCATTGGCAGTGAGGTTGGTTTTAAAATGACGATTTTAGTCGTCAATGGCAGTAAATGAGTTAATTAAGGGGCAAATATTCGTGTATTTTTTTTGTTTTTTTTTTATGTTCATTCATCTTTATTGAAGCATGTGGCCTTTTATTGAATTGTTTGATTCTGCAAAGATCCATTTTCCATTTGGTGCCTTGTGCTGTCATTGCTTTCAGTTTAGAAAAAAGGTGTTGAAAACGGACAAAGAAGAAACATTTATTCAAAAAAATCATCATTTACTATAAAAATGTCATTCTTAACATCTCAAATATATTTGATCTTTGCACGAATTTCATTCAGATGACTGTCCTTCCACGTAAAGAAACACTTGATTTTTTTCTTTAGTTTTTGTTTGAGTGCCGCTGCACATAGTCATAATGAGGCTTATAAAAAATGTGGAAGCAAACCTCCTAGAAAAGTGAAACCAGATCTTGCAGAACATCAGAGGTGCTGGCTTCCTCTTCCTGGTGCACATGAGTCATGCTGTGAGGCTTTCAGCAGCTTCATCACGACTCTGAACTGCAGTGTTGCAAGCACGCTGCAGCCACAACTTCTGGATTGATTGTTTTCTGCAGCAGACAGGAAGTAAAAAAAGAAACTGTCCCATCGAGAGTGTTGGATAATGCATTGTTTCATAGATATTAGGTTGTTTCACAATGCACGTGTGTTTCATATCTGTGCACATGCATGTTAGTGTTATGAGACACTTCACTGGTGCAACATAAAAACAGAATCTTTGTTTTGGTTTGTAATGGAGACATTTCATGACATGTGCAGTTTTTGTGCCTGTACATGTACAGTGGATGTGTGTGTCACGCCCAAGGACGTTTTTATTGATTGACCTGCTGTAATGGACAGAAGAGAGGAAGAGAGATGATGAAAGTGGGAGAAAGTTTGAGTGTAAAGGAAGAAATCTATCAGCCAGTCTTCTGAGTATATAGGAAGAATAGTTAACGATGGAGGGAGACAGAGAACAAGGGACAAAAGGAAAGGAAGGTCATGGAGGTAAATATAAATAAGTACAAAGCTGAAAAATAAATAAAATGTCTATTAAGGTTATTATTAAAGTACATATGACAAAGAGGAAGAAAAATCTGTTGGGTTGAATTAATGTTAAAGATGAGAAAGAGGGTTGTTTCTGGGTGGAGGACAGGAGAGGTGAGGAGAAGAGCCAGAAAAAGAGAGGATGAGCTAAGCAGCAAACAGGTGGATGTGAGGATGAATTAGGCCCAAGTGCGTGAGCTGCATTTTAACTAGCATCCAAACACACAGCAAGGTGAAAACACACCTGCATCAGCAACTGGAGGAGGATGTTTCACAGAGGGCATCCTCTCATCTTTTATCTCCCTCTTCCCATTTCCCCCTCCTCCAACTTCTCCCTCTTCTGACGTACATCTTCCCTTTTCTACCTCTCTGTCTTCATTCCAGCACCTGCCTTCCTTTCTAAGAGTCCAGTATAAGTTTCCTTACCTCCGTTGTGCCCTTTCCTCCCTTATTCACTTTTCTGCCTTCCATCAGGCTTTTTTAAACCACTCTTCTGATTGTCTCTTTGATCAGGTCTCCTTTGGTCCACTGGGCCACTCTAGTTTATGAAACCATAAATGATATCAGTTTGCATTATCCATTCTCTGACCTAAATAAATTCGACTCTGGCAGACCAAAAATAAAAATAAATAAACCACGAGCAAGGCAGGCCTGGGTGGAGCTACTCCTGGAGTTGTTTGAGGACACAGATCAAAGTGCTGTGCCCAGTGAATGAAAGTACAGCATGGTAATTAGGTAATAAAAATACTATGGTGCAATATGGTTCAGCAGTTTACTGGAATGACGACTCTACACACTACCTAAAATTACTGCATGGCATTAATGTTGATGCGTGTTTATGGTTGTTTATTTGGCAGACGCTTTTTTCCAAAGCGGCATAAGATTTATAACCTATAGGGCATGTTGTGATCTGTGGGGGAAACCGGAGTACCCAGAGGAAACCCACGCATGCATGGGGAGAACATGCAACTCCACTCAGAAAGCCGGGTTTCGAACCTGCAACCTTCTTGCTGTGAGGCAAAAGTGCTAACAACTGCACCACCATGCATCTATGAACAGTAAAAATAATGCATCTGTGACTGTGACTGTGCTTGGCTTAGCCGCAGTCACCAGCCACTTTTTCAAACGTTTCTCCAATAACCTCGTCTTTTCCACCTTGCTCTTGTCTGCAATCCTCTTCAGTAGTGTCCCTGCTACCATCTCCTATGATCACCAGACTCTTTTGTCCTTCTGTTCGTTCACGATCGCCCATGATGCACCGAGGAGCCTCTGCTCTTCCTCCTCTATCTGCTCCCTCTTCAGCACATCCTGAGCTCCTTCAAAGGAATCTCCTATCATCTTTATGCAGATGACATCCAACTGTACATCTCCTTTAAGCCCCATGAAGGGCGATGGTGGCACAGGAGGTAAGTGCTCGCCCCGTAATCGGAAGGTTGCGGGTTTGAGCCCCGCTCATTCTGTCACTGTCGTTGTGTCCTTGGGCAAGACACTTAACCCACGTTGCCTGCTGGTGGTGGTCGGAGGGACCATTGGCGCCAGTGCTCGGCAGCCTCGCCTCTGTCAGTGCGCCCCAGGGCAGCTGTGGCTACATTGTAGCTCATCCCCACCAGTGTGTGTGAATGTGTGTGTGAATAGTTGAATGACTGATTTTGTTGTAAAGCATCTTGGGGGGTTCCAGGACTCTAGAAGCTGCTATATCAAAAACAGGCCGTTTACCATTTATTTACCATTTATGTCTAAGCTGCAGCTGTTACACACCTGCTTAGACTCTATCAAAACCTGGATGGCTGGGAGCTTTCTACAGCTGAATGAAGATAAGACTGAGATCCTCATCTGTGCCCCAGACAAGCTGGTTCCCAAAGTCAGAGACTCTCTTGGTCAGCTTGCTTCTCACACCAAACCTTCTGTCAGGAATATTGGTGTGACCTTTGACCCAGCTCTCACCCTGGATTCTCATGTCAGTTCTCTTGTTCGCTCTTCCTTCTTCCATCTCAGGAACATTGCTAAGCTGAGTCCCATTCTGTCCCGCTCTGAACTTGAGACAGTTATCCACACCTTCATCTCCTCATGCTTAGACTACTGTAACTCTCTTTTCACGTGTCTGAGCAGAACCTCCCTGAACCGTCTACAGGTGGTTCAGAATGCCTGTGCTCGGCTTCTGACCAAGTCCTCCAAACACACCCTCATCACCCCGCTTCTCCTCCAGCTTCACTGGCTGCCAGTCAACTTCAGGGTTCATTTCAAGATCCTGGTTCTGGTCTCTAGGGCCTTACATGGACGAGCACCATCTTACATTGGTGATCTTCTTAGTCCCTACACCCCAGCAGGTTCCTGAGGTCCAGTGATCAAAGCCTACTGGTTGTGCAGCACCAGGCTAAAGACCAAAGGTGACAGATCATTTGCTGCTGTGGCCCCCAGACTCTGGACCTCTCTCCCCCTGAGCCTGAGATCAGTGGACTCAGTGGTCTCCTTCAAAAAGCAGCTGAAGACTCACTTGTTCAAGCTGGTTTTGTATGACCTTCTTCACCACTCTCTCTTCATTCTGCTCTCCCCACCTATTCCACCTTCCTCAGGATCCACTGATTTCCCTCTTTCCTATTTACTCTCTCTCTTATCATTATTTTTAATCACAGTTGTCTAGTTCTTGCTCATTTAAAATATATTTTTAACCATTTTCTAAATTCTTTTTTATATTTTTTCATTTTTTATTTTTTGTGAAGCACCTCATGATTTTTATCTTGAGAGGCGCTATAGAAATGATATTTTCTTCTTCTTCAACTGATTAGTACCTATAATAGAATATAATTAAAAGAGCAGCTTATTGTATGAAGATGAGCTTCAACTTAAAAACCGTTTCATACAAAAGGGTAGGAGAAGCAGGAGACTGATAATCATGTGCTGATTTTTACAAGAGAAGTAAATTAATTATCTTAGAACAATGATAATGTATCACAAATGTGTAGAGGTTGTTTATTAGTCATGTTTGGGCAATCTAAATGAAGGTTATTGGTTTTTTTAAATGTTTCATTTTGATTATGTGTGATTGAAAAGAAGAGAGCTGCTAGCTGTGATCACACTTCCGATGCCATGTTTTCCCAGATTTCAACAGCATTTATGTTTGGTAAAAGTAGCCCATGTTATTCTCTCAAACTGACATTTGTGAAGGAGTTGCCCAGGATGTCCTAAAATGTTTGTAAGGATTCTCAAATGTTTGTCTTGTGGTACAGAGGCTGGATATTTTCATTCTTATAAGACACATTTTCTCTTGAAGTCATTGCAAACTCTTCTCAGTTAAGAAAATGTTTAAAAGTACAAGCGGGCTTGGCAACCCAATTGTGCAAACAAATTCAAGCACGGTTATGTGGCGTGAAAATTTGCAAAGCAGTTGCACCATTATCACAATATATTCACCGTTACATCATTGGTATTCCACAGGATCTGGCCAAAAATGAAACTATTTTGTAAAATGACATACATCCCATAATCAATATTATCCCAAGAAGAACTCTTGCATCTTGCCACTAATTGAAAGCATGTTTTAAATAATATGTTTAAATTGTGATCATGTGCATCATTTAAAGTCAAGTTTCTAAAGATATGCCCGTTGAGGTTTAGGTGAGACAGCATGGTTCTGATTGGTTCAGCTTGAGAAGCGGTTTAACAGGTAAACCCGTCTGCCTCCCCAGCGAGCAGAAAAGAAAGGAGAAGAAACGCTGACTTAAGGGCGCTACATGAGCTGCCAGCCCAGCATGTTTCCTTATTGAACACACAATAGGACGCTGATGTCTACGTCCTCTCAGACGTGCTGTTGCATGTTCGGAGACTACGTAACTTTTCACTGTCATAATCACAATAAAACCAGTTGAACTGCTCTCTGCTGGTAAACGTTGTCCCCTCCCTCTTATTTACTCCTCCAGCACAAACCTCCTCCTCATTTTCCTTTCCCCCAAGAGACAACAGTTGGTTCCCTCGCAGCGAGTCACGTACACACACTTCCTGCTTGTCTTTACGCCGTTCTCACCGTGACGTGGCAAAAAACTTTCTGCGTGAAGCCGTGTGTGTGTGTGTGTGTGTGTGTGTGTGTGTGTGTGTGTGTGTGTGTGTGTGTGTGTGTGTGTGTGTGTGTGTGTGTGTGTGTGTGTGTGTGTGTGTGTGTGTGTGTTACAGGCAGACCACATGGCTGCTGCTGCTTGACTTTAATATGGGTTTAAACGTTAATGAGCGTGTTTTAGAGGTTTGCTGGAGGGAATGTTTAGTTGAGTCTCTACTTGAGAGAATTCCAAACAACTTTAGTGTTTATTGCAATGAGCTGCTTGGGTTTTTAACCTTTCTCATCTTCAAACAATCTGATTAATCAGGAAATCCTAAAACACTCAGAATATTTGTGTTAAACGTTGTGTCCGTGTGATGTGTGTGTCTCTCACCAGGCTTCAGAGTGAAACACACATGATCTGTCACATAACAATGGCATGAGAGCGGGGCTAATGCTTCAAGGGAACAGTTTAAAAAAAGCTGTCAGTTATTTTGGGAGAGTTCTCAAAAGAATGTTTAGAAGGTTCTGAAACAGGTTCATGGATAACTGGACATAACAGAGATTTCAGGAATTCTTGAGTGTGTTTAAAGGGGCTTTGGGAATCTTCTGTTTCTATTAGTATGGTCTGGAGATCTTTAACAAACACTCTCGGGAAGGACTTAAATGATTTTGGTTTTATCTGAAGTTCAATTGTTTTTATGGAAGACCATTTCTTTTTCTATGTGATGCTTTTAACAGAGACTGAAACCTTATTTCAGTTTCAAAGCTAAGATGTCGGGGGGCTTCACAAGGAAAGGTGTTGTTTGGATTTTGAACGCGTTATAAACATTTTCAAGGCAACTTTTGCTATTTTTTACAAGAACAGTTCGAATAGAATAGAATAGTTCCATCTGGAATTCATGTCAGTTTAGTTTCTTTGAGTCAGAAAGTGCAAAAAAATCTGATAAATTTGTAGGAAACATAACTGAATCAGATGAGGCATAAACAGGACACTTATTTGTGGGGTATTGACTTTAGAGCTTTTCAGTCAGTCTAAAAAGTCCCAACAAAGATGTTGGGTTTTTGCACAGCTTCTTTTGTTATTCCTTTCACTTGTGTTGTATTTTCTATTAAATGTTGTAAACATATGGTCATCTTTTTATTTTTGTGAGATGCAATTCCTTTGTTTCAGATTCAGTCGTGTCTGTCTTGTGTCTTGAGAACACGGCACAAAGCTCTGTGCAAAGTTCAAACGACTTTGGCAGATTTTAGTTACTAACTAGAACACAAACAAAAGCAAGATCAGCAGTGCACCACTGTGGCTTAAGAGTGAGCAAATTAAAAGCAGCACAGCTGATAAACATCCCATCAGCCCACAAAAGAATACTAATCACCTGAAGACCTCTTGGGTCACTTGACTCTGAGCCGCTGGGAGATTTACAGAACAAAAGCAGGGAAACACCTCAGCAGTGAGCGCTGGTGTTTGTGACACGGTTTCTGGACGATGATGCGATGCCTCCACGGGTTTCAGTTGAATCTCCTCTAACGTGAAAGTCTCATTAACTCTAATGAGTGGCTGATGAGAGCTTCCTCTGACTCAGGCACTGAACAGTGTAATAATATACAGTACACCACACGATGGGGGCTTTTAACCAAAGTGCCGTTCTTCAACTGCATACATATTTGTAAAAAGGGTAGCCCAAGGGAAACTAGCTAAACCTCTAATTCTGACAATGGCACATAGTGACAAACTTCACAGAAAGCACCAACCACAACAGTCTCACGGCGGGAGCAGCATTAGTGCCCACGTACGGCTGTTCGTCTGAAGAAACAACGGTTACAGAGAAAATAGCATTCCCCTTGTTATAAAACAAAAGAGCAAAGGGGTTATACACCAGTGAGACTGTTCACACTTCACTGGAGATCTATCCAGCTGTGATCAGCAGCATCACATTTTATTTTGGCTTCACAATTTACAAAGTGACTGGCTTTTTAGTGCAGCACTTTTTAGCATCTCATAAGATCTGAACGACGGGGAGTTGTGCTTCACTTACGATGTTAAACCAACATGAACGTTCCCTCTGTGTTTCCCGCTGCAGTATGGGGAGGAGGAGGTGTGTTCGGACCGCTTGGACACTGATTTCCCGGACATCGACCTCTCCCAGCTGGACACCAGCGACTTCGATAGTGTCAACTGTCTCAGCGAGCTGCAGTGGTGCACCGATCAGCCGGCAGATGGGTCACCAGCCTCGGTCCACTACAACACGGCAGATGAGCTCTTCGAGGTAAAACAAAACAGTTCACTTCATCTGAAAATTACTCTTAATCTGTCAGCAAAAATCTCATGTTTCGTCTAAATCTTCTCCTATGCGATACAGTATTTCTTTTTTGTAGGGAATGTTATATTTTGAGCTAAAACTTTATATTTGTAATATTTCTGATCATGACCTCAAGGATACTCTGTACAACAGCCAGTCTTCCTGCTTGTTGACACGTGGAAGACGCCAACCCTTCACCTGATTCCTGTGCTGAAACTTAGACACGCAGTGTGTTTCAGAGGGCACTGCCACAAAATGAACTCCCAGTTACGCAGCGTGTAACACGATGATGGAGTCAGTCCATCAGTTTAGACTGGCCCAGTGCTTCCCAGCAGCCAGTGACAACCCCCGGGCTCCAGTTTCCAGTGCCCTTCCTGAATGGAATCAGGAATTACTGGTCTTGATTTCTCTGCATCTGAAAGCTGATCCTGGATCATTGACCTGGAGATGTCTTGTGATCCCATTTAGAAAATAAATAAATAAATTGAGTGCACTGTGAGAATAAAAGGACAAATAAGCGATAAAATACCATTTAGGTCCAGATCATCGGTCATGTAATGCAGCTCTGCTGGTGGAAATGGCTCTGATGCTATGATGCATCACTGGTTAGAGGGAAATGGGCAAAGCATGATGGGAATGCAGGTGAAGTGAACGGTTGCTGATTCTGTCTCCAGTGTGTGTCTCTTTGGTCCATGAGCCCTTTGATCCCCACTAACAGACTTTCGGTAAAGACCTTTTATACGACCTGAAACTCCAAAAATTAGAATATGGTGCAAAGTCCATTTATTTCAGTAATTCAGCTTAGACTGAGACTATTTAACACTAGAAATGCCACCATATTGCCACTACTAGCATGGCCTTGAGCTGTCAGTTTCACTACTGCATTTAAAGGTTAATTAATTCACCTTGCACATTTATGAAATTGAATAATATTTAGTTTAATCAGCAAAATGTTTTGTAACCCAAAAAAATAAAATCTAGATAGACAGTTTCAGAATCATAACGGTCCATGTTATCAGTCTTTCCATTTCTACAGTCAAATGCCCTTTATGCCTCTATGCTGTTTTGTCTCTTCCTTATATTTTAGTTGAAAAAGACAAAAAGTAAAAATCATGAGAAAGAAGAAGACTGATCAAAGGCTGGAGATGCTCTTTGACTTTAAAATTTCCCAATGTTTATGTACTATTTTCATCTTGCCCTGGGAAACCAGTGAGAAAATCACTGGCAGTCAAAATGACTGCCTCACACCAAATAGGTAAAAATGATCATATTCCATTTGTCTTTTGTACAATCTGCATGAAATACATTTTTTAGAAAACCGTACACTGATTTAATAATAATAATGCATTGAACTTACATAGCGCTTTTCTAGACACCCAAAGACGCTTTCACACACTCTCACATTCACACACTGCTAGTGATGGTAAGCTACTTGTAGCCACAGCCGCCCTGGGGAGGTCTGACAGAGGCGAGGGTGCCATTTGGCGCCGTCGGCCCCTCTGACCACCACTAACACAGGTTAGTTGGGTGAAGTGTCTTGCCCAAGGACACAACAGCAGGATACCCCTGGTGGGAGCTGGAATCGAACCCATGACCCTCCGATCATGAGGCAACCCGCTCTACCACCTGAGCTACTGCTTGTTGTTTAGGTAACAATTAACAATAAGTGTCCCTTTATTATGCATTAATAAACAAAGGATCCCTTTATTTTCTTTGTCGTTATTGTTAACTATTAGGTGTCCTTAGGGTTTGGACAAAAGACACTTCCGATGTTCCGATCACATTTTTTGCCCCCAATCTGATTCTGAGTCCTTTGATTTTGAGTCTCTGCTGATACCGAATCCCGATGAGATACTTCAGCAAAGCTATAAAATAAGAAGAAAAAGGGATAATACGTCCAAGGTTTTCCTAATTATTATTATTTTTTAGGTATTTATTTATTTATTTCTGTATTTGTGCCATTTCTTTATTTTATCTGCCAAAAACACCACTTGTTTAGGACGTGCATTGATAAAAAAACAAGTTAATATTATGACTATATTTAAAAATAGTGGAGTCCACATATTGCAAATTGTTTACATCCTCATTATGTGGCTGTGATGTGTGTTCCCGTGACAGAGGGGCCGCACAGCACCATGGCCAGCTGGCTAATTCTATCTGCAGAACACCAGTAGCTATCTGCACCACAAACTCCATCCTTATCTCTTGAATCATCGTGTCATATGCTAGAGCTACCATCAGGGACATGAAAAGACTGCAGCATGCCGTACGCTCTGCTGAGAAGGTCATTGGCTGCAAACTCCCCCCTATACAGGACCTGTACACCTCCAGGACACTGGGGCGTGCAGGTCGGATCACAGCAGACCCATCTGACTCCGATTCATTTGGACCAGAACTTCTCACCACAAAAATAGTTTCTTCTCCTCTGCGGTCGGACGCATAAATGTCTATCGTAGACCTGCCCACTCCTGCTTTGTGTCAGTCACATGACCCTGTGTTGTGTTTGCACCTGAACTGATCCACTCTGACCAGTACCTACACTGACTTGTTTAAAGTAGCAGCTTCTCTAATTATTGCCTCCCTATATTATTATTGGGTTTATTTCTTAATTTCAATTTTACTTATCATTTACCTTTATTTGCCCCAAGTACCGCAGCAATTTTCAAATATTGCAGTTTTCGATTTCTCGCACATATGGCAATAAAACCCTTCTGATTCTGACATCATATTCATAGACGCGACGTGGACTAAGTTGCCGTCTTGGATGGGTCTCCAATCGCCCCCAGTGCTTTTATCTCTGCTAAAGAAGGTGTTCACTCAACTAAAAAACACATTTATTATAATTTTTAACGAATTCAGATATATGGTATGGCACGATAATTAAGAATTTGACTCTAGTTGGGTTTGGAGAGAGAGAAAAACACCCAATATAGCTAATACGCTATCAAACGCCTAATAAACAGGTTTTATAACATCCAGTAGCATGTATTCACATAAACCAGTAACATTTATTATTAAACATGAAGACTAACAGGCAATAATTAGTCTTAACAAGCATAATTTATGCATGGTGCAGTAAAAAGCTTTCAGACAGGTTTGACAGATTCTGAATCTTTATAAATAAGAATCACGATTCAAACGTAAATCAGTTTTTTCAGGCACACCTGATATTCACCAAGTTTCATCTGTTAAACCTAATGACAAGTTTGACGATGAACTCAAGGATGGAATGCTTCGCGCTGTGAACACACAAACTCATATAATTGTCGAGATGAGTCGTAAGCTTGGAACTTTGGCTGAGATTCAGGCTCTGGCACAGAAGGTGGATTCCATCGAGGGCAGAGTTGTGGACGGATCAGCACGGATTGGGATAGATTAATTCCGCCATTATTGGATCAAGAGGGGTTGATGACCAACAGAACTGTAAGGCAGAGAGGAAATTATCTCTCTCTTAGAGCCCTGCACTGAAGCCCTAGGCCCTCGGGTCGGCCCGGCCCGACGGCCCACGGGCCGGGCTTCGGGCCAACGACTGTGTAATTACCTTGGACACGGGCCGGGCCGGGTGCCTTTATTTTTAATCGAATTCATTAAAAAAAATTGAAACACTTAAACCAGTGGTCGCAACCTGTTCCCATCAAAAAGCCATTATTACCCGTTTCCCACAGTAAAGAAAACACTGGGAGCCACAACAGCCGCAGCGTTGTGGGTGGGGCCTACCCTCAGGCAGCAGAGCGCTGCTTTAACCAATCACAACAGGTGACAGCAGCCAGTACCGGTCACTCGTGTACGTCAAAGCTGTCTTTCATAAGATGATAATCAATAAAACGATTTATATAAAGTTGATCCAGAAGTTGTAGCCCGTCTCTGCCTACAGTATTTTGATATTTTTCACCCTGTTGATGGTTTTACTGAGCAGGTGCCACTTTTGTCATACGTTTCTTTTTAAAACATGTTTAGACTGTTCAGAATACAAATCCAGGCTCTGTCAAGTTTGATTGTTGTAATTAAACTTTGTATGTGGAGAAGGTCAGAAAAGGATCCGATCAATTTGTTTTTCCCTCATTTACAGCGACGGAGATAACGGCGCGGTGCGCCTGGCTCTGGTGTTAATAAAGTTTAATTTTATCTATTTTCACAAGAAAACAGAACAGTTAAAAGCAGGGCTTGTGTTGAAAGGACAGTTCCCGTATTTGACCGTTTATTTTGACGGAGAAAGAATAGAAAGAATTACCCCGACGCATGCAGACGAACTGACACTTTATTCTACGCACATCGCAGATGTAGCTAAATCACTAAAGAAAAGATTCCCATCTGAAGGCAAGTTCCGGTACAAAAGTGGTGTGTCTGAAAACACAGTTCTGGTTAAAACCCGGACTGGATTGTCCACACATATTCCAGAATGTCAGTCTGGAAAGGGTTTAGGAGTCACCGTGCTCTCCAACCCATTAATCTCCCTCCCCTGTCCAAACAGAGATGATAAGCGCTGCTCCATGTGGCTGCACGCACCGAAGTGAGGAGAGTCTGAACCCTACCTCCCCACCTAGTGGACACTTATGTTGTGTAATGTCTGAAGTGTGTGCATATCTGTCTGAGGTGTTTTTTTTGCATAGCAAAGCTACCCTCTCAGGTGAGAGTAACTCTGAAGTGCCTTTTTTCCCCTCCCCCGACTCTATCCTCATATAAACCCTTTTGATCTATTACGGTAGCGCGACTCGGGTTGCGAATGTCCACAGTCACCTATTCTTGTCATATATGCATGTATGTATGTTTGATCTCAGAATTGTGTGTACTGAAACTCTTTAATTTCCCTCTGGGATTAATAAAGTATTATTGAATTGAATTGAATTGAATTGAATTTTAGCCAATATTGTATCGATCAGAGCCGTGCAGACATCAGATAATAAACAGAGTGATAAGGAGACTAATTAATCTGCTTCTGCTGCTTCTTTGAGTCTCGGCTGCCTGTCAATGCAAACTATTTTACAGTAACAAATCAGAATTTAATCCCATGTTGGGAAGTATTGATCCCATTTGTGTGGGAGGATTTGAATTAAGCTTTGAGACTGCAGACAGAGAGAGCTGTCAGGTTAGAAAGATTAAGGTAATTATAACAAATGTTATTATTTTAATGACATTAATAATGTTGCATTACGATGTTTGTGTGTGCAGATTAATGAAATATGTATTTCTCTGTTGCATAATTTTTTTGTTAAAAAATAATTACCATTAGATTGGATAATTTATCAAGAACATTATATTAAGAAATAGAAAATCTTGTTGCTTTGAAGTTGTAACAGTTTTTCAAGAACACAATAAATGAACTGAGCAGAAATTTTTATTAATACATCATTATGCTTTTAAACAACATAGTACATCAGCTTTTTAGGAATTTTTTAGACATATCTTGGATTATTTAATGCACTACTGTCCAACATCCAGGTCAGAGTTAGAAAGGCAGCGGGCCTGAGACAGAGAATATATTTCATGATAAACATGTTGGCAGCCAGGGACAGATAAAGCTGGACGATAGCAGTGAGAGACAGATGAAGGAAACTTCCTTTAGACCAGCTGTGTGCTATCACCTCTCCACCAGACTCTGGAAGGCGAGAAGGCAAATCTTCCACGGGAAGCAGCTCCTTCGTGGATGCACTGTAAGCAAAGGGCCCACAGAAAAACAAAGCAGGCATTTACTAAGACATTTGCTGGTGATGCATGCTTTAATAAAAAACAAACAAACAAACAAAAAAAACTTTCAAAATATTTGTTAAAAGACGAAACTAAAGAGATTCCTTCAGGTGTATGTGGTCCATTTAGCTCTATGTCTACCAAGCTTTAAGTGTGGTAGAGGAACTTGAAAAGAAATCATGTTTTCTGCTAGTTTGTGTTTTGATTCATATTTTGAATAAATTAAATAAATATAAATAAATAAATAAATAAATAAATAAATAAATAAATAAATAAATAAATAAATAAATAAATAAATAAAAATCCAACCAACAGCTGCAAGTCAAACCGAGTCATGTCAGTAGGGATAAATGAAAGGAAGACATCAGGTCGATTTTTAATAAAAGCCTGTTTCAGCTAAACTATTTTTAAAGACGGAGTCACAGGTCTAACTTATCCGGGTAAAAAACGAGAAAAGAAAGCAGACTTATAAAAAGTCATTATGAGGATCCAATCCAATCCAATTTTATTTATAAAGCGCAGTCAACAAGGCATTACAACCAAACAAGGCGCTGTACACTAAAAATGATAGTTAATTAAACCGGCGTTATACAATCATGTCGAACACAGATAAAAGATAAAAAGGAAATACAACAAAATTCCCAAAACTAACAGCTAAAAATCAATAAAACACAGGGAGAATAAAAAATTAGAAAAACATTTTAAAAAGAACCTCAATAATACAGAAGTTGATATTGTGAATTCCATTTTTAAACAATGCAGTTGTGACTGAGGTTCATAATTATGTGGTATAAGCTAGGTTGAAGTAGTGAGTTTTCAAGCGTGATTTAAAAATGCTAGCTGTTGGTGCTAGCCTCACTAGCAGTGGTAATGTGTTCCACAGCTTGGGTGCACAGACAGAGAAAGCCCTCTCTCCACGGCTTTTTAAACGTGCATTCGGAACAGCTAGGAGGAGCTTATCTTCAGACCTGAGAGCACGCGGCGGGTTGTAGTAATGGACCAGTTCACACAGATATGGAGGAGCTTGATGGTTCAAGGATTTGTAAGTCAGAAGCATAATTTTGGAATTTATCCTGAACTGCACGGGCAACCAGTGGAGAGATTTCAGAATTGGAGAAATGTGTTGTCTTCTGTCAGCTCCAGTCAGGAACCTAGCTGCTGAGTTCTGGACCAGCTGAAGTCTAGAAAGAGCTGCTTTACTGATGCCGTATAAGCAGGAGTTGGAGTAATCCAGCCTTGAGGTGATAAAAGTGTGGACCACCGATTTCAGAAGACGTACACTCAGGATGTGCTTTAGTTTTGAGATGTGTCTTAGTTGGTAAAAACATGATTTAACTGTGTTATTGACCTGGGCATCCATCTTCAGAGCCTGGTCCATTTTTACTCCAAGGTTGGAGATTACAGAGGATACATTAGGTGAGAGATAGTTGAGGTCAGGTTGATGAGTAGTCGTGGTACTGTTAGGACTGAAAACGATTAAGTCAGTCTTGGAGTCATTAAGATGGAGGAAGTTATCAGCAAGCCATTGCTTGACCTCAAGGATACAATCAGACAGAACTTTCGTTGATTGAGTTGGCTTAAATGAAAAGTAGATTTGACAGTCGTCAGCGTAAAGATGGTATGAGACAGCGTGCTTTCTGAAAATGGCTCCTAAGGGCAGTATATAGAGGATGATAATTTAGGCAATAATTGAGGATGGATATAGGACCTCTACAGGAACAGTTTGTGTTATGTAGATGACTGATTGATTTAAATTGTTCAGAGAGTTGTGATTACGCCTCACGACTAAAACGTTTCCACCATAGTGGATAACTCGTGTGTGGTAATTGCAGTTTGGAGTCAGATGTGAGAACAGTGTTAGAATTTGATTGACTTCTTCCCTCAGTTTAAAGAAGAACCCTTGTTGGTTTAACATGTTTTCTGCATTTGGACTTTATGTTTCTATACCAACTATCACACATAAACAAGGCAGGCTTGAGCAGTCTTCATTCCCACTGTAGCTCCTATAAAACGTCTTGAACAAATGTGTGTAAACATATTAAAAAGAGATTGCTTTTGGTTGTAGAGAGGAAATTTCAAAGCAGTCATATCTGTAGTAAAACAAATTTAATCAGGAAGACAATGTCTTGGGAGAATAATGCTACCTGCTCCTGAGAGCAAAAAGGAAAATTCTTTAGTAAAAGTAACAAGGTGTTTAAAACATTTAAATAAAAGTGTTTCTATGTAAAATTAATAAATAACTAACATCACACACATAGATAGCTTTCCCAATGTAAGCCTTTCAGAGTTCAGATGGTTTTACATCCATCAGGATTGATGAGCAAGTGGCTAGTTCAGGTGAAGCTACAACAGGTCTGACCTCCGATCTGAAAACCTTTTTTTATTTATTTTTTGGCTGTCACTATACCATAACCCTTTTGTTGCAGCGACCACAAAATGTAGCAATTTGGGTGCTTCTAGGAGGCAAAAGGAATTCCTTAAGATTTCAGAAGAAATAACCATATGCTCTTTAACTGATAACGATTTAAAGTTAGCCTGACAAGCCAGCCTCTTTATGTAAAATGTTAATAGTCTGGCCACGAGCCATTGAAACAACCCAGAGTTGTGGGGCAACATCTACTGTTGTCTTTCAAACTGTCTCTGCACGCAGTTGGACAGTAGTAGGGCCAATCAATCTCTCAGGACACAACGGAAATCAGTCAACGGGGCAGCCCACCAAACATGATGAAAGTAGAAGAAAATACATCAGTTTTTGAAAAAAAAAAAAGGGAATTAAGGACTTACCAGCTCAGTAGCCTAGTGGTAGAGTGTCTGCCCTGGAACTGGGAGATTGGGGCTCGATTCCCAGTCAGGTCATACCAACGACTTTAAAAAACGGGACCCAATGTCTCCCTGCTTGACATTCATGCTTCTCCGTCTGCGTCAGTGCGGAGACACGCAAAGTCCTTGCGTGCCTGCCGGAGAGCTCCGCAAGGACGGGCGGAGTCGAGCTCTCTTTCCTAAACATCCGTCAGTCGAGACAGACAACGCAAGCTTGTGATTGGTCAGGACGCGGCTGTCGTCTACACCGCCGGCATTGCGCCCTCAAAAACATAAAGAGAGCCGAGGATAACTAGCGGCAGACACGGAGAAGCTTGAAGAATACCTCATGAAAAAACTCTAAAAACATGAACGTTGTAATTCTCCCGTGACTGGAGGAGTGAAAAGATGCGCAGCAAGTGTTTTGTTTGTGGACAGAAATGACAGGAAACGTGGGTTTAGAGGTGGGGAGCGCATGAAGAGGTGGGAGAATGAGAGACAAATATGTCCGTGTTAAAAGTCTCTTATATACACAAAAAACACAATATAAACACACTATCTTGGACCGATACATGACAGGATACCACAGAACAGCGCTACGCCCTCTGTTGCCCTGCCGGGCAATTGCTTTGCAACACTCTCCAGGAGACGGAGAGCAAAACGCTTCCGTCAATCCGTGCGTGTCTGTCCCTTGCAGAGCTGACGGAGAAGCAAGCTTTAAGGGGTTGGATCGAGGGGTTAAACCACCAAATAGTTCCCGAGCACAGCCACCGCTCCCCTTGATGGGGATGGGTTAAATGCGGAGATGAATTTCACCAGTGTCTGATGATGACTATGGGACTTTAACTTTAACTTTAAGTACCTCTATCTGCTCTTGTTTCAAAGAAAAGCTCAAGTCTAAATCACCCAATGATGATGCCAAAGCCATTTCAAACTAGTGTTGTTTTTGAGCCAACGCCATCTTTGTAGTTTTTCTCAGTTCTAATTCTGGTGCTAAGCCTGCCCAACCTGCTGAAGCTACAACAGAGCTTGGCTACACCAAACTGCATAGCAAAAGCCTTTATGCTACTTCTACAGTTGGTCTAGATTTCTAGGCTAGCGCAAAGGTAGAAAAATAAACAATTGTATGATCTGATGTGCAATTTAGAGAACTGGAGTGGCAGCAGTACATTTTAATCTATGCTTTTACATAGACAGTTAGCTTATCACTTCTGTAAGCTGTAAACTGTTTGCACAAACAAAGTTTGTCCACAAAATTCTTTAAAATAGTCGAAAATATAACTATCAGTGAAACTGTGAGGATGTTTTTGGTTTCTTACCCCATTTCTCTACATGTTTTGTCTCCCTGCAGATAGGAGAGGAGAATGCGGCTCTGCTGGCCGCGCTTACAGACAGTTTGGATGGCATTGTGGATGCTGAAGTGGGTGGGCTTTCAGTTTTTCCCGCTCTGGAGGAAGAGCCAAGTCAAGAAGAGGAAGATGAGGACAGCCTTCCTCTAAGTGCTGAAGACTTCAGTCAGTCCCTAGGGGCTGAGACAGAGGACCTATCTCTAGTAAGAACATTTAAAGTAGACAGTTACGCTTGTTGTGCTTTGTTTTTGAGATATTTAGACAAAACTTGGCTAACATGTCTAAAAATATGTTTGAGACTCTTATCTCTGCTTTTTGAAAAATCTAAATACTTTTTCTGCTCAGAAAATGAAACCAGTTGAAGTAGGTTCCTTCATTTTCGCTTTAAGCAGCAGTCACTACGTCTCATCCATGCCATTTCCTTTGACACGCGTTCTAATCCGTTTCACATGTTCTAACCTTGATGTTTTAGCTAGCAAGCTTTAAAGTTTACCTTTACTTCTCAAAAAAACGGGTGCACAAAAGTAACCTTTCATCCAGTCCCAGACTGTGAGCTATGCTGTATTTCCGAGGGCCATGTGCATGTTTTTCAGGCTCTTACAGACAGGATCTTACAGACTTGCTGTTTGATAAATAAATTAAATAATACAAATTAAGCACTAAATCAAGTCTAAATGACAGTGCTTTCTGTTCAGGTTTCAGAACAAATGATAAACTATAAGTCCTCACAAGGACAGTAATCCAGGAGGATGTGACCTTGCTGTGCATGTGATTTCTTTGTGTTTAGTCTGTTCCCATTCTTTTTTTCACACTATACTGCTGGATGCCTCACTCTGGGCCCCTCCATTGTTCCATGAACCACTCTTCTAGACACAGCTCCAGTTATCAGCCTCCACCTGCACCTGAGCACCCCTGGTGCCGCCCGCCTTCATCTCATCATGCAGGAACAACAAATTGTTGTTTCCCTTCACAGGGAATATTGTGCCCCAATTTCCCTGTGTTAGTGTCAGATGAACGTCGGCCTGTGCTCGGCTATTGAGTTTAACTGAAGAAGGGAGCTCTTTCAGTGCATAAACGACTTATGATTACCGCTGTAATGTGGCCTTATTGCACTTGTCAGGTTAAATCTATTCCACTTCCTTCATTTGACTTAAATTTCACACTACAAAGGTGTGCACTCTGCTTTGGTGGCAACCTACAAAGATGCTCGTTGTTTGGCGTCATGAATTGAGGTGGATAACCGGAGACCTAATGCGTAAATGTTAACCAAACTGCTCTGCTCTTTCATTTGTAATTACACCAGGCAGAGCTCCAAAACAAGTCCTTTGGTGGAGATCACATTAGCTTAGATTTAAAACATGATTGTTCTTTAACATCTGATAGAAGAAGAGGAGTTTGAAAAATGCAGAACAACTTTTAGAATGACTTAAAGAGCAAGTTCACTGAGAAGCCATTTTTTTCCTTTTTTTATTTTTAAAGTACGATCAGTGATTCTACATGCAGGCCGAATATGCCAGTAGCCTCCAATAGACAATAGACGGAGAAACATTTGGGTCAGAAAAAGCCACTCATTTAACATTCATGGACTCACCCATCTTGACTCGCAATGGGGAAGGCTGTTGATAGTTTAGCGTCCAGGAGCAAGAAGAGCACGTCTCAGCAAGTAGAAGCTAACCGTTAGCATTAGCATCTCCACAACATGTCAGATCTCTTTCAGGCTTGTGTTGTTTGTGGAGATAAAACATCAACTTTGCAAAGCAGAGTCAGTGGTAGAGTTGTGTTGCTGTTAGCCAATCAGAGGGGAGATGTAAGGCATGCTGTAGCTCAGGAGGTAGAGCGCGTTGTCTAGTAGGCTATAGGTTTGTTTCCAGCTCCTGCCAGAGAATGCTGCTGTTGTGTCCTTGGGCAAGACACTTAACCCTCCTTGCCTGCTGGTGGACCAGTGTTCGGCAGTCTCACTTCCATCAGTGTGCCCCTCACCACCATGATGAGATTGTGTGTGTGTATGGGTGTGTGAATGGGTGAATGACTGATTGTGTTGTGAAGCGCCTTGGGGGGTTGTAGAACCCTAAGAAGATGCTATACAAATACAGGCCATGTTTCTCTAAAAGGGTCATTTTAGCACATACTGGCTCAAGGAAATTATTTCAAAATTAAAAATAAAAAGGTTTCCTAGTATACATTTAATGTAACACTTGAGTGTAACGAATTTGTGAAAAAGCACATAGAACTCAAACTTTTTTCAGAGCCTGAAACTGTATCATTAATCTGTGAGGAGACAAATGGACAGACAGTCTTTATTCCAACATATGCCCCCTTTAAAACACCTTTAAAGTTATTTTAGGGATTTTATTTAGCGACTGGCTGCACCCCGCAGTGTCTGAACATTTAGTGATGTAAATCCGGCAGTGATGTTCAGGACCCCTGACGGAATGCAGAATACTTCAGTGTACTAAATATAAATCATATCATCCTGAATCCTGACTCTGTTTCCACTGCATGCACTATCAGTGGCAAAAATAGCAACCTGACATTCACGTCCACTCACACAGAAAAGCCTGGTGTAATAACATTAGGCTCTTTACTCTACTGGAGCTGCCAGATGTGTGTGTGTGTGTGTGTGTGTGTGTGTGTGTGTGTGTGTGTGTGTGTGTGTGTGTGTGTGTGTGTGTGTGTGTGTGTGTGTGTGTGTGTGTGTGTGTCTGTGTGTCTGTGTGTCTGTGTGTGCGAGCGTGTGTGTGTGTGTGTGTGTGTGTGTGTGTGTGTGTCTGTCTGTGTGTGTGTGTGTGTGTGTGTGTGTGTGTGTGTCTGTGTGTCTGTGTGTGTGTGTGTGTGCGAGCGTGTGTGTGTGTGTGGGATTCATTCTCTATCAGTTGATCAGTTGAGTGGTTTACCATCACATGACCGCTGCCACTCATGTGCACTGGCCTGAGAGTGGCACTGCCCTCTACTGCTCTCCACGGGTATTAAAGATGACCTCACTGAGGGTTTCCTTTGCATCTGCTCACACATCTTTGTTTTTGAATCTATAACAAATGACATTTATCTTCATTGTTTTTCTCAGCTGATGGTCACATGAACTGCCTGTATTCATTTTGAAGTGCTGACAGATGAGATAATAAATATAAAAACACGTACAACTCCATGAAAACGGAATAAAACATTTTCTAGGTCTAGATTAAAGAGTCAGTCACTCCTGTTCTATTTTCTGCACATTTTATAAACTCTTCACCTATATTCATCTACATATGTTTACACGAGCTTGTCAACAGGGATCAGCAAAGGACAGACAAAACATAATTACACAAATGGCATTTTTATTCTATTCTACAGATAAATGCATCGTTCCTTCAAGCTGTTACAGAATTATCAGATCAGCAGTTGTTATTTTGATGGATCTGATGTTAGACACTATTATAAAATTGTTCTCAATTCACTGGAAAACTAGCCTAGTGAACTAGACCAAATTCTTGCTTTGCAAAGAATGGTCTAGGCACGCTCCATTGGAACCTCAGCAGCTCCTACCAGGACTCTGGCTAGCCAATCACAGCTCTCTAGAGGGGTTTCAAACACATAAAGAGCTGTGATTGGTCCATAATGGTGGGCCAATCATAGTGCTCTATCTGCTTAGTGAACAAATCACAGAGCTTTATTGCTTTGTGGGCCAATCAGGGCACTCTATATGCCTGGTGGGTGGGATGATGCAACAGAGTGAAACAAGAGTATATCATATTCATTGTCCAATGGAATGTGGAGATCATTTGAAAGACAACGGTAGAACCCGCCCCACAACCGAGAGCCGTCAATGGAGCATGGCCAGACTAAATAATACATTTATTTAGTCTGGCTTGCCAGGCTACTGGAAAACAAAATCAAAGAAGGAAGAAAAGTGGGAATAAATAAAGGAAGGAAATAAAAATAGAGCATCAAGTTATGAAAAGTCTGTTTATGGTCAGTTTCTGTTGTTTTTCTAATAACATCCATCATATTATTGTCCAGTAAACAATATATATGGTATGCGGTTAGCAATCTGACATCAGTGCCCTCCTGATAGTAAGCAATTCATAAATAAAACACAGTGGAAAAGCCACACTATTGAGTCCTCACCTTTTCTTCTTCGTAGAACATGATTCACATCACATTCGTGTGCACTGGAGTCATTTCTGCAGCCTTCCTACTGTGCATGCCCATAGGAGATTGGGAGCTAATTAATTTCCTTTACTTTGTTACCTGCATCCTAAATTATTTGTTTAATTTGTTCTCCCTGCAGGCCAACTCATCATTACAAATCCTCTGAATGCTAGAATAGATCATTAAAATGCAATTTAGGACAACTGAAGTATCACATGTAAGATTCTACTGAATAATCATTGTTGAAGTAATAAATGTTGGCACAAGATGAATTTAGATTACTTTAATGTTAAAAGTTCAGAAGACAAGTTGCTCTGCAGTCAGTTAGGGAGCACTTCTGCAAAGTCTATTTTTATAAAAACAGTGTGTTTGTGTGTGTGTGTGTGGGGGGGGGGGGGGGTCTTATCACATCCCTCTGTTTTGCTGTGTACTGTTATTTCAGTTTGAGATGAACCCACAATTAAGCTTGCTTATGTATTTATTTTCCCTGAGTATTTCTAAGGTTCTTTTTTTACGTGCAGTTCTGTGTGTGTTCCACTGCAGAACAGGACCTCCATTGATGATTCATGATTCCAGTGCAGCTCTGGAAGGCTGAGTAGAGCGAGGAGGAAGAGTGGAGTAGACTGAGGGGCCCTGATGCTGCTGAAGGGTTTTCAGTGTTTCACACAGACACAAACCTTCAGTTTGCTCCTCTTGCTCAATGAGACCCTGAGAGCAGCAGCATCATCACACACTCTGAGCCAAGTTGGCTTTCTCACAAAAGGCCACGGTAGCCCCATTAGTGATGCAGGCCATCGTCCCATTCACTCGGTTGACCCGTATTCCTTGCCCACACTCAGTACTATTGGGTGGTGATTTTGTGTTGAAGGAAACATTACTAAAGTGATGAAAGTTGGTTGGCCTGCTGCTCTTCTGATTTGATGAATACTCTATCTGCATAAACAATGTAGAATTTTTTTGTTTTGTTGACCGTAAAACTCTTAAATTGTTTTCTTAGCAGTGATTCTTTTAAAGAGGTTTCACATTGTCCTTGGTTGAAGAATTTCGCATTAATTTCAATAAAATATAAGAGCTCTGTTTTTCTGAATTAAGATTATAATGAGATCCAATATCGTGCTAAATCCATTCCAGAGCTTTTGACCATGTTATAATGTTGTTTTCCACAAACAACACTCTCAAAGCAGTTTATGGCTTCACAAATGTTTTTTTCCCCATCTCAGCTGCAGCTTCCCAGCAGCTCTGCAATTGTCTGCTAAAGTACTGCAAACAGCTGGATGGGGTTGCTGATATATCACAATGACCCTATCCCCATCCAGGTCTCAAATCTGCACCCCTCCTCCTCAAGACTGTAGACACTAACGCCCAGTCTCTCACTGTAGCTACCAAGGAGATTAATCACACTAAGTGATTTCTTTCTTACCTAGGCTGAACTTTAAATAAAGCCTAATCCAAAAGTGCATTTTTGTATGCGAAAAGTAAAAGAATCCTGTCCCGTCTTCCTGAAGAAGAGTTAAATCAGCGGACGTGGTTAGGTGTTATGTTCAGGAGCTCTCAAAAATCAAGCCAAATTGTGACTGATTTCAAGACTGCTTGTCAAACCTCCACCAGTACCGGAGTGGGTTTTCAGACAGATTGCTTCTTCAAACTAGCGCCATTCCAATGATGGATAGGCCGGGGTAGTTAGTAAAACTAACTGAGCTGAGTGGGAAATGAGGGCTTGGTTTCCAGGTCTGCAGCTGTGTACTATTGTGGAAATCAAACGGTCAGAGGCTGGATTTTCATCAAATCCAAGTGTCTTATTTCCAGGTTGAAGGAATGTCTCATGAAAATTAATGATACTTTATAGAAAATGACATCTCAATAGTGCCAACTGTAATAATTTCTCATATATTGTGCCCATCTTTGCTCTGGAAGGTAGATAATATCACGAGGCCAATAAATAAATAAAATAATACTTCTGCAGTGTTTTATGAGCTGAGGTTCTGTGCCTTCAGGCATTATTAACAGGCATAGTAAGAAGAACTCAAACATGTCCAGTTTTTTTTAGTTTATTTCACTTTTACTTTGCTTTCAGATTGAGACACTGGCAAATATCCTTGCTTCTAAATTATGTAGAGGGGATTATTATTAGTTTGTTGACTTAGCACAAACATCTGAGGAATGTGTGCCTGTGCAGGCATAAAGTCCCATCTGATCTTCAACCCAAACTATTGTTCACAGTTGTTTCCTGTATGTTTTTGATAGAATATAATAGAATAAACTTTATTGATCCCACTGTGGGGAAATCAATTTGCTACAGCAGCACATAAACGTAGAGAAAAGGAAGAAGGAAAATAATAATATTGCAGGTTAACATACAAAGGCAGTAACCACTAACCAAACGTTGGTTTACAGAACCAAGCAGCATAAGGGACACAGACATGCTAATGTGCATCCGGTATTGCACAAGTGTTGAACACATACTGAATATTGCATTGATGTTATTGTGTACCAGGATAATGTCAGTACCAGTTAAACAGAGTTATACACTATACTGCATGGGGGATAAATGACCTACGGTAGTGCGTTGTTTTACATCTTGGATGTCAGTCTGCCGCTGAAGGAGCTGTCCATGGTCTCCACAGTGGGATGCAGTGGGAGGGAGGGGTTTTCTAAGGGGGGGTCATCTCCACAACTGAATCTAGTTAGCAGCCCAGCACCGAGCTAGCTTTGTTACTAGCATGTTCAGTGTCGTCCTGTCTCGTTCAGAGCTGCCTACACCCCAACAGACCACAGCAGATTGAATAACAGAGCCAACAACAGAGTGATAAAGGATTTTAGCAGATAGGAATTAACTCCAAAGAACCTCAGCCTCCTCAGGAGGTGGAGGTGGCTTGGCCCTTCTTATACAGAGCATCTGTGTTGTTGGACCAGTTCAGTTTATTGTTGAGGTGAACACCCAGGTACTTAAAGGTATCCACCGCCTCAATGTCTGCTCCCTGGATGTTTACTGGTGAGTGAGGGGGAAAGTTTTTTCTGGAGGTCTTACTGGTGTTCAAGTGAAGGTGGTTATGCTCACACCAGTCGACAAAGTCCATGACGACTGACCTTTACTCCAGGTCATTCCCCCCAGACACACAACCGACAATGGTCGGTCGAGTCATCATAGAACTTCTGGAGATGACAGCTGCTGGTGTTGTAGGTGAAGTCCGAGGGACCGTACCCAGCAGAGCTCCCATACTGCACACAACCAACTCAGACGTAGTTGTGCAGCCACATGTACTGTGGCCAGAATGATGCTGGCCACAGTACATGTGATGCCAGAACTCCAGAATGGTTGAGTGATACTCATGGAATGGAGTGTTTTTCTTATATCATTAACTCAGAAAAACAGAGATTGTTTATGTTTTTAATTATTTTGTTAATTTAAAAAACTGCTTTTAAAAACATTTGTAAAATGTATTTTGTGAATTCAGAAAAAGAGCATTTTTAAAATGTTTAATTTATTTTTAAAAGTGATTGCAATACGCTTCCATAAGAATTCACATCACCTTTAATTCAAGAATTTTAAACTAAAATCAGCTAATGAGAGAATAAAGGACTTGTTTTCTGATACATTTGTTTTTCCAAATGTTATATTAGTTTCATTTCAGCTCATCAAAGCAGTTCAAATACCCATCAGATGTATTGATGTGTCAAACTACATCCCACACCTCATTTTGCTGTCTCCCTAGACATCCAGACCTCCAACATAGCTGCAGGCCAAACTGCATTAAGTCATCCCTCTTTATGAAGAGCTCTTCGGGTCCTCATTCCCATCATTTCTGTATTTCTGCATCATCTTTTGAGCAAAAGCAGCTAAGCTTTGAGGGGGATTTTCTTTCTAAGCTGATTTATATCAGCCGATAGTGGTGCCATGAAGCTTTGCTCTGGAATGAATGGATGAATACACAGATGGAGGGGGGGGGGGGGGGGGGGGGTTATGAAACAAAAGTAAGGAACAAGGAGCTGTTGTGTGATTATCCGTTGGAAAGGTGCTTTAGCAGGAGGTTTGCGGTGTTTTATGCTTTGTCTCTGGTTTTGTGTTTAATCTAGAGGAGTAGAAAACGAGAGCGAGGGATGGGGTGAAAGACGACAAAGTTAATGTGACAGTGCAGAAGTTAACATGGGGGTATGCAGTAAGGGTCATGGAGATAAGAGAGTTGAGGAAAAAGAGAATTGATTTAGAAAGCAGCAAAAGAAATAGAATTTGAATAAACATGGGATGGATAAAAGAAGGAATACAAATAAAAGCAGAACAGATAGGACAGATAAAGAATGATGCAAGGGATACAAGGGAGGGATGATGGAAGGACATGAGTCTGAGGATAGAGGGATGAAAGAGAAAGGGAGGAGCAGCAGTCACGTTGTATTATGGGGGGGGGGGGGGGAAGGCTGGATGGAGTTTTATAATGGGAAACGTGAATGTGCCATGTAGCTGTCAGCTTTAGTGAAGTGATAAATGTACAGTACCATGACCTTTTCTCCACATTATTCCTTTATCAAAACATCCATCTGCTCAACTTTAACACCTGACACAATTTAGATTAAAAATTGGGCTGAAAGATCCAAATGCCAAATGCAACACATACATTTTTTCCTGCCTTTTAGGATGCTTTATTAAAATATTGTCAAATAGGATTTGCATCTTAC
This sequence comes from Nothobranchius furzeri, assembly GCF_043380555.1. Lineage (NCBI taxonomy): Eukaryota > Metazoa > Chordata > Actinopteri > Cyprinodontiformes > Nothobranchiidae > Nothobranchius > Nothobranchius furzeri. The sequence continues at coordinate 70,437,394 of NC_091741.1, read as the reverse complement.
TAACACCTCCTTAACCTGTGATCTTCTCATGACCATTCCCAGTTGTGTTCTAATAAAAGTACTGATCTTTTCTTCCCTCACCTACAGTTAAAGAAGCTGCTGTTGACTCCTCCAAACGCCCCCACTGGCATCGATGTGCTCAAAGATGGGATCCACAGCCATCGCTTCGGCAACAGAGGCCTCCGCCTTCGACCAGTCAGACCCCTGGCTAAGGTGAGGTGACAAACCACCATCAATAAGTAGCCGAGCATGACTCCGATGATTAAAGTGTTTGTGTTCTTATCCTTTGGTCAGACTCTGACCTTCCTCAGACTGAAGCAGTTCGGCATGTGAAAGGCGCAGACACATCTCAGTGTTTGCCGGGTGACGCCTCATTCCCTCTGTCCTTTGAAAGCTAGTGAGATAACGAAATTGGATTTTTCCAATCACTTCCTCTCAGGGTGGCGTGTTAAGGCAGAAATAATTTACAGTTGCATGTAGAGTCTACCGTCAGCAAGGCTGCTGCTGCAGCAGGAGATGTGTTTTCTACACACATCAGCATTAACTCTTCCTATTACCATGTCTTCATTTCACAAGAGATATTATGTTTGAGTTGAAACAGTTTTTTTTAATGATGCCACAGTTTTTCATACAGTTCAAAGAACAAATGATCTTATGATTGCTTTCTTTCTGTTTTCAACCACAAACTTGCTCAACATTGAGAGGATGACACTGGTGAGGCGTCACTCTAACCATTCCGCCTGACAACAAGCTGGTCATTGCTAACAATCTGAGGGTTAAAAACATAGTGAGAAATAAAAGAAGGGAGTTTGCGTCTTTCTCCTGTACTTACTCTACCTTCCCACCAAACACATTAGCTTCAAGCTCTTCTAGAACATGTCAAGCTGAGCAGTTCAGATCAGAACAGACAGGAAGTCACAGGAGCAGTGTAAAAATATTTGGAAACTTTCAAAATAAGACGTATGCAGATTTCCTTATTGCTTAACTAGGAGAAAAAAAAAACAAGTCACCAACAGAACAGAAAACAAACCACAGACTTTTTTGGATCTGTGCTGCTATCGTTCTGGTAAAACTGGTAAAATCGCATGTGGTCTTGCAGTTCTCCAATAATTTTGTGACCTTGCGGGACCAGATGCATGGAGCGCGTTTGCTGCTGATTCATGTCTGAAACACTTCGGGTGGGAAGGGACGTCCTGCTGAGCTTGCGGGGAACACACATCTAATACGATACGTTAGAGATTCCAGCTTACTGAAACAGTTTAGAACGACATTTTAGCTTTATTCAGCTTTATCTGAATCATCTTAAACTCATCCTAAGTAGCTTCCTTTTGCAAAATCATGGCCGTGTTTCCACTAGGAGGAAAAAAATGTTTGTGTCAAAATACACTGTGATTAAATCCAAGAGTGGGACGAGGACAGCAGCTGTGTGAACAAAAAAGTGGCGTTCAGTGACCAGAAGAAGTGCTGTTTTTTACAGTTCTCTGTGAGAGCACAAAGTGCCATGTATTACAGTGCTGTGAGGAGATTTCTGCCTCATTTTTTGGCGTTAGGAGTCGCTGCTTCTTTTCTTTTCATTCTGCTTCTCCAGAAACTCCAATTTTCCAAAGGCTGGTTGTTTGGTGACATCTGCCGATGCCATTTCCTAAGTTACTACCAATCAGCATGAATTAAGTCCCACTCAGCAACTCCACCTGACCTTTCAGAATACTATGTTGGTCCCTGATATCTCCCAGAAAATGGTCCTTCTGGGCCGTCCTGGTGAAATGGAGACACGTGCATCCTACTAAGGTCCAGTGACGATAATGGAAACGAGCCTCATATCAGTTTTTTATTTGCAGTTTAAGTAAATTGAATCATAGCATCACAAAAATTGACGAAAAAGAATAAAGGATAGATTTTGAATTGAATAAAACTAGTTGTGGTTTCAGCTTCTTCAGCTATAAGATACAGCCCCTGAAACATCTGAGATGGTGTTTAAATGAACAGAAAAGATTTTCCAAAAAGGTTCACAATGCAACCAAAAGTGGTGCGTGTTTTGCTGCGCCAGCTTTTATTTAACAAATGACAGATGTTTTATTTTAGAAATACTCGGAGCATTCAGGCTTGTAGAGACCTTCAGCTGCTGCTCATGATAAATGTGGTGTTGAGGAGGAGAAGACATCTACAACAGCTACTGCTGTATGACTTAGCAGTAATTGGATAGCTGCTAGCATTGTACTTCAAGTGGTCATTGATTACAGCATGAGTCATTTATCTTTTACAAGAAAAGGACACTTCACACAAACTTCTGCTCCTGCTCAAGTGAAGAGGGTACAAGAAGCCCACAGGAAGTGGTCGGTCTAAACCAAACCTGAATCTATCATCCACTATTAATCAACTCGCTGTCGATGGCTGTGTGTGCAGTTTGAGAGTGGTGTGGCTTTTTTGCTTTGGCAGATGGCAAAAGTATTGACTGACAGGGCAAGAGGGCAACGGTGAATCACAGGCACTCCCTCTCCTCTCTATCTGTGTGAGTAATATAGATCTGCCATTTTAGTACAGCTGCAGACTGAATCATCCCACGTCGGATGGGAGGGAAAACTTACTGCCTTTTGTTCCTAGATACAGTGTCCAGGGCATCAACATAGAAATATATGGACAATGGGTTTCCATAGACTCCAATGACATGTGTTTGAGGAGAAATGGGAGGTGGCCACAACCGCCATTTTGACTGTGTCACAGGTTCCGTCAAGCCCAGACAATTCCACAAAAGGGAACAGAGGTGGAGCTGAGGGTGGGGCTGTAAGGCTGGGATCAAATGACGACACCCGTCGAACTAGCTACAAGCTTACCTGAAGCTAACCCGAAGCTAACGCAGAGGTGGGAGCTAAGCTAATGGAGGTAGCAACCTAGCTACAACCAGAGTTAACTGTGCACAACACCAGAGCTTCTGAGTCAGAGGTACACCGGGCTGACCGCTGGGTAAAACCGGGTGGAACACAGAGGTCTCGGAGACCTCCACAAGCCGGCAGCCACACAGCAGACAAGCGCCACGGCGATCAGAGATGCGCCGAGCTGCGGTGGGGACCATACCGGTAGTCGGAACCCAGCTCCACCAACATGTTATATTTCAACCCATTTTCTAAAGTGCAGCATTATGTTAAATGTACTGGGTTTTACCCTATTACATTTAAATATCATGGTTAAACAGTACATGTTAAAATCTAAGCAGCTAGTGCAAGAGCGGCAGTGACCTAAAATCATCGACATAAATACATAAATATAATTTTACTTACAGAAATAATGAAGCAGAGACTCCTTGGACGCTCTATTAGTGCAATTAATACCACAGCAAGTCATTTTGTCCAACAATTGCACAAATAATATCCAAAAAAGAACGCACAAACGCTACAACTAAGTTCAGAGACTAGGCAGGGCTGAGGCTCAGACTGAGCCTACTGAGGCCTTTCCACGGAGCTAGCTCTGTGGTCAAGTGGGTCTGATGCTCATTAGTCATACAGAATTTTAGGCTTTTAATACACTTAAACAGAAGAGTGACAAAAAATTCACCCCCTCAGAGTTGTCATGAGTGTAAACTAGATCATTTAAACCAAAACCATGTTTTGGTACCAGGCTGTAAACATGTTTATTTCTACTGTGAAATTGGTATTTTTAACATGGGAGTCAATGAGGATTTGCTCGCTTCTGACACCAGCCCCTAGTGGATGAGGGTGGAACTGCAATTTATTTCACTTCCGCGTTGGCCTCAATTTCTGTCCCGCATTGTGGGGGCTTGGTCCAGGGCAGGAAATTGGAAATACAATCTTGTGGTTGTTAAGTTTGTTTTTCTTGTGTGGTGGTTCACTTTTCTTTTCTATTATCAGACAGTCTAGCAATTTATTTCCAGCACAAAAAGAAGGAAAATGGAAAATTGCAGAATTCTTGCTGATCCTCATGATTAAAGAATGAAGATTTCTAGATAAAGATACCAACATGCACTGATGTTGCTTGACAGAGTTGGTGCTGTCGCTGATGTGTTGTATTTACTTAGAGTCATGCAGCTAAATTATTCCCAGAGGAAAATCGTTGTGATTTTATTGGATATTTTCCGATTCAACCTGCTCTACTAAAAAAATAAACAAAAATGTCTGATTCCTTAAAAATTTGTGAAGGCATTCAGTTTTTACTTCCTGTTTTTTTTTCACACACAAAAAAATACAAAAAGGTTCATATAAAAAAATCCATGTAAAATCTACTTTTTTGAGCTTGTGATAAAATGTGATATCGTCATTTCCTCTTGAAAAAAAAACCCTTTTTGGCTGCATTCATGCATTTTCCTGTTTCAGCTGAAAATTTAGAGTTTTACTTTGAAAGTCCTGTAAAGCACTAATGGAAACTAACCTCGTCATCAGGTCCCACTCCTCTCCTGGACGCTTGTCTCTGGTCTGTCTCCCCTGTCCAGATTAGGATGTGTGGCTTAGGCGACTGCAGTCTTGTAGCAGACTATTTCTGGGTATAAATTCAGTCTGACGAAATTAACTCGCATTTAAGATAAATGACATCTCAATAGTGCCAACTGTATTATTTTATCATTTACTGAAACTGCCTTTGTTCTCACAGGTTTAAAGTAGCATGCTACGGAACCTTTAAACACAAAAATTTGCAGAAATTATAACTTTAATGAACCTCATTACCTGTACAAAACAGCATAACAGGCAGAAAGAAAAGAAGAAAAAGCACAATATCAATTTTAGAATGATTTTGACTCTTAAGCTCCAGCAAATCTTGCCATTGGTTCAAGTCTTTTTTTTTCATCACCCCCAGAGTGAACGCCCTCAGGAGCGGAAGCCTCGAGCCGTGCGTCCTGCAGGGCGTCTGTGCACAGAGCTGCACCGCCACCTCACCACCGCACAAGATGCAGAGAACAACCCAGTTCTCAAGACAGATGAGGACGAAGAGGAAGAAGAGGACGAGGAGAGTGTGTCGGAGGAGGACGAGGAGGAGGAAGATGAGGAGGAAGGGGAGGAGGAGTCTTCCAGTAGTGAAGTTGAAGGTGCAGCAGTTGCAGCTGCTGTGCCTGTGGAGCCAGCTACATCTCAGTTCAGCTCAGAAAAAGAGCTGCGCTCTGTAGTGGAACTGATTACGTACATGCACACTTACTGCCTGCCTGTGCGCAAGCAGCAGGGCTGGGAGCGCAAGGACCGTGAGCTCTCCCGGCCTCGGGCCAGGCCTGAGGCCTCCCGCTTGGCCACTACAAACTCTCACAGCCGAGTGGTCTTGGTGGCTACTCCTGGGACTAATGGGGGCTTGACTGGGACTGCCAACAGCACCCCCCGGAGGATCCCCTTTACTAGGCGGAGGGAGATGAAGGCCAACTCCCTTCTTCGTGAGCTCTTGCAGCAGAACAGCTCCTTCGATGTGAGCAAGCCTTATAGACTGCACAGCCCACCCTACTCCCACAGCCCCGCAGGGGGCTCTGCCCCAGCTAATAGATCTTCCTCAGCCCAGTCTCGCAGCTCCTCCAACCCCAAACCAGAACTTTGTAAAGACTCTTCGTCACCTGACAGGAGAAACTGTTCCTCTGAGCCACCACAGAGTCTGGAGGAGCCTGCAGAAACCAGCGGCTCTTTCTCAGTTCGCCGCTCAAGACGTCTTGCATCTTTTCCCAGCCGATTCGCTAAGAGGTTGCGGCCTGGACGGATGCGAGACAATGAAGAGAGAGAGGAAAAGAAAGTGGGGAACAAACTCCTGCCTACACAAGCCGGAGGAGGAACCACAACGGAAACACAGCCAGAAAAACAAACGTCTAGTGATGGCAACAGCACTTCAGAGCCGACCAAACCCTGCTGCCATGGTTAGATAATCCACATGCACAAAGGATGACCTCAGATTTTACTCTGCTTTAACTGACCCTAAGCAACTCATTTTAGGGGTGGGACAAAATAAAAATGTAAAATATTGTCACCTTTTATGTGGCACAAGTGTACGGATCTGGCGTCAAACATGGACGTTTTACTTTTGACAGATTTTCTTGAGTTTGACATTTTTACTTCATGTTCTTTGTCAGAACTCTGAGAACCATTGAGGGACACTTGATTAGAATCCAAACACACCACACACACACTTCCAAAATGAGTGTGAAACAACAGGATTTAAAGAGTTTAGATTTCTGTACGCTTTATGTGACGTTGGCATTTTAAATGACTAAATACACAATGTCTGTATTCCAACTTCAGGCAAATATTGTGACATTTCTTTGTATGTATTACTTATCACAGATGTGACTTGAGCCAATAATTTCAACTCGCAGGACATAGATCATAATAAACAATGATAAACTCCCTCACGATTCCCACCCCTAACCAGTATCAAAGTAAATTTCTTAGTTTTAATAGCTTTATTGTCATAATTAGCCAGTCTGTAATTTCCAATCAGACCTATTAAGGACTAAATCACCTGTAATAGAAGAAAAAAATCAAAAACCTGTTAACAATCATTTTAATCTCACTTCAAAGTTTATGGATTCACATATAAGAGTTTGAAAAAACCTTGACTCTGAACTGTTTCTGTTTTCCAGTAACAGAAAAACGGGCCTGTCTCTGTCTGCCTCTCAGCCCAAAGTCCACAGGGTAAGTATCATTTTCAGAAAAGCATCTACTTTACTGGATTATGTTCTTGTAGCATTTGGTGTTTGTTTTGTTTGGCAGAGTTGGGATCTTCCTTCATTGGTTGTTGTTTGTCAGATGGCCCTAGAAGAACAATGTACTCCCAAGGGTTTCCCTCTTTCCTGTGTTTGGTAAACCCAAAAAGGGAGTCCTAATAGTTAAAAGAAGAATGATTGGGTCAGCTTTCCAAAGTTTAGACAAGAAAATAAAGAATAAAAAGTGGATTTCTGGTTGGGAGAGTCAGGCAAATTTCTCCAGCTATATCTTTAAATTTCTGAGATTTGTTCCACTTTTGAAGGAGGATTTGATTTAAAGATCACGTTCTCTGAAAAACTGTTTTTACTTGTTATTTTTGAGATATGTTTGGTTACTCTTGAGTTAAACATGCAGGCTAAACATGAAACTAGTTTTCTACTCCTATTTCCTGCTGGGGAGCATTGGATTAGGGAAACCATGACAATTGCACACCATAATGTCAAATTAGCATTTGTGGACTCTGCCATCTTTCCTTTCCACTGTTGTTGGTTTAGCATCCAGAAAACAGCAGAGCATGCCTCAGCTAGAAGCTACCTGTTAGCATTTGCAACTCCACAACATGGCAGAATTCCTTTAGGCTTGTGTTATTTGTAGAGAACTGTGTCAGTTGTAGAGTCTCATTGATGATAGCAAATCAGAGTGCGTGTGAAGGTTCTCGGTAATCCAGGTTGTGGTAATCCAAAAGGGTTCAAATGAAGGCAACAGGAGTTTTTTTGGTTTCTTGAAGACGTTTTGCTTCTCATCCAAGGAGCTTTGTCAATTCTCACTGGAATACGGGAGAGTTAAGCCGGGCGAACACTGTGCAACTTTTTCACTTTTTTGAGCCGATTTTCCACTTGTGCGAGAATCCACAAGATCGGGGCGAGTTTAGCGCTGAACGTCGTGTAGTATACAGGGGGTTAGGAGAGGCGATTAACACCACGTGGCCAGCTACCGATCAGCAATCGTGAGCTTGCACGGATTTCTGGCATGTTTGACATTTTGTTGTTGTTTAAGTAGCTGTCTTGTTATTTAACAAGCAGAAACTACTATAGGTACCCCTCCTCTCCATCCCCCTATCAGTCGTTAGCCTCTTTTGAGAGGGAGTCATTGTGTTGATTAGATGCAGGAAGGTGTGACCTAGACTAAAACTGCTTAGGAATGAGATTCAAAGCTGTATCATAGGTAGTGGAAATGTGAAATCTTAAGACCTCCCAATTAAAATGGGGTTTTCATGTTTGCCATAGAAAGCAAATCGGAAGCGAGATGTGCAAATATAAAAAAATAAGACTCCAAATGTCAAGTGAACTTTGTCCTTAAATATTTTATTTATATATTTTTTTTAAATTCATGAGCAATGTCAGCATTTATTTATTATGGAGTCCACCTCCTAAAAGTGTAATATAATTCATCTGTTTCTCTGCAGCAAGGTTCCCTGCTTAATGTTTATCGTTTCTTCTTCCACCCCGATTGATCCGGTTCAGGGTTGTGGAGAGCTGCTGTCTGTCTTCGGCAGTTATTGAGTGGAAGGCGGGGTCGCACTTGGACAAGTTGCCAGTCCATCACAGAGCCACATACGTCACATTATAAATCACACCTAGAGTCACTAATCTAACATGAGGGATTTAAAAACACACATTTAAAGGCACCTTATGCAATTTCCCCAGATGGAATCAAACCCAGCACTTCTTTCCTGCAAACCAACAGTCCAAACCAACTGTGCGGCCCAGCTACTTAACGTTTAATATGCTCCGAGTTCAAACAAAACATTAATGACATGATGGTGCTGGGAACAACTCAAATGGTAGCATAAAGGAGAAATAAACTCCTTTAAAGATTTAGAAGATTGTTTTAACTATAATGGCATGTGGCATGCTAACATGTAAATGACATTATTAATCACCTTTGTTGTTAATTACAAAAAATATATTGTTTTTTTAACTGTCTCAGTTATGTAATATGCTTCTTCCTATTGTGGCATTGTTAAAAAAGTGTTGTTCACAAAGGAGTAATGAGTTTAAGAACTAAAATCCTCCCCTAAAAAACCTTTAAGAGGAAACTGAAACACAGATAACTGCAGTTGGATGTGTTTGAGAGCGATCTCACTGCTGGATCAAACCGCACTAACACAAAAAGTTTCTTATGCAAATGAGTCTCTGTGAAGTGCACACTCTTATGTTGTAGATTGGAAGGTGTTAACAATGAGAGCAAAACCTAACTTCAGCGACGGTGGCACAGGAGCTAAGTGCTCGCCCCGTGATCGGAAGGTTGCAGATTTGAGCCCTGCTCAGTCTGTTGCTGTCCTTGTGTCCTTGGGCAAGACACTTAACCCACCTTGCCTGCTGGTGGTGTTCGGAGGAACCGGTGACGCCTGTGTACGGCAGACTTGCCTCTGTCAGTGCACCCCAGGGCAGCTGTTACTGCAATGTAGCTCATCACCACCAGGGTGTGAATGATTAAATGACTGATTGTGTTGTAGGACTCTAGAAGGCACTATATCAAATACAGGCCTATTTACCATTTCAACATTTCAAGACACATATATGTAATTTCACGACTTATTGTGCGTATATACAGTCAATGAGTTTTCCCCGTAACTAATGTTACCTGATGTTATGTAACCTAAACATGTCATGGTTTGTTGCTTTTTCCAGGTTTGAAAATATTCCATTCAAGCAGTTTAGGTTTCACGTTCCCAGCTCATAGTAAAAGCAGTTTCCTCAAATTCAAATTTGGTCAAATTTCTAAGCATTTTTTATTAATTTAGCTTCAATTTACACTAAATTACAATGACAGTTTAAAAACAGTCTGAATCTGATTTTTTTCATCTAATTGTCGTCGTCGTCGTCGTCGTCTTCCTCCGCTTATCCGGGTCCGGGTCGCGGGGGCAGCATCCCAACTAGGGAGCTCCAGGCCGTCCTCTCCCCGGCCTTGTCCACCAGCTCCTCCGGCAGGACCCCAAGGCGTTCCCGGACCAGATTGGAGATGTAACCTCTCCAACGTGTTTATTATTATTATTATTATTATTATTATTATTATTATTATTATTATTATTATTATTATTATTATGGGAATTCCCAGTTTTGATGCAGCAGTAAAGAGAAACACATTGAAAGTGGTTCTGTTGAAAATCTGCCCATAAGTGTAACTGCCTCCAAGCTGGTTGTGTGTGTGTTAATTTTTTATTAATCTGGAACAGTTAACCCACAAATTGTTGTGCTGAAAAACGTATTGTTTTCTCTTCTGCATACCTTGGTTGTAACGAGTGGTAGGGCTGGGTGATATGGTCTAAAATCAACATCACGATATAGTGAGGTTTTCACCTCGACAACGATAAATGGACGATAACTATAGGTTAAAAGTTGTCCACTAGATGGGGCTTTCACATGCATAACGCTGAATAACATTTTTACATGACTCAGGGTGGTACAGCTTCTTAAAAGGACATGAATGTTGCCAACCTACACACATCTTTTAATTTCTTTATTATCAAATTTATTGACATGGGAAAAATTATCTTGATAAAAGTCAGAAATGTCAATAACGATACATTTTTTATTTATTGCCCAGCCCTAACAAGTGGTTATTTGAGTTGCTGTTTCCTTTCTATCAGCTCAAACCAGTCTAGCCATTCTCCTGTGACCTCTGGCATCAACAAAGTATTTTCGCCCACAGAACTGCTGCTCACAGGATGCTTTCCCTTTCTCTGACCATTCTCTGTAAACCCTAGAGATGGTTTTGCGTGACAATCCCAGAAGATCAGCAGTTTCAGAAATACTCTTATCAGCCCGTCTAGCACCAAAAACCATGCCATGTTCAAAGTAACTTAAGTCACCTTCCCCATTCTGAAGCTCGGTTTGAACTGCAGCAGATCGTCTTGACTCATCGGTTGCCACCATGTGATTGACCGATTAGTAATTTGTGTTAATGAGCAGTTGGACAGTTGTACCTAAAAAAGTGGCTTGTGTTTTATATATATATATATATATATATATATATATATATATATATATATTTATATATATATTTATATATATATATATATATATATATATATATATTTATATTTATATATTTATATATATGTGTGTATAGCTGTGGAGGGTAAGATATATCCCACCTGAAGCCAATCCTCTCTCCACTTCTCCCTACTTTCATGGCAACCAGGGCAACAGAAACTGACAGCCACAAACAGCAGAGTAAGAATAACTGAGAGGACAGCAGAGTACATATGGCTGTTGTGATAAGAAATGAGAAGCACAGAGAAAAATGCCAGCAGCACTCGCGGGGAGACACATAATTCAGATCCAGCAGACATCAGCTCAAAAATGGGCTGGTTTTATTTTAGGAAGTACAAAGGCTGAGATTCAGAACCCATTAAGGCTTTTCAGGGGGATGGTGTTTAAAGTTTTAAACCTGAAACTTATTCCAACATGACACAGCGAGCTTTAATTTCTCTGCTTTGATGCGTTTCCTCACCAGAGAGTCCCAGTACGGCACCAGGCCTTATGAGCAGACGCTCAGCGTGGATCTGTGTGGAACTGCAGGTAAAAGCATCTCAGGATTGCAGATATTTTTATCCATTTGCTTATTTTTAATCTGTTAATATTAGTGACAGAGCAGACCAGGTATCGCTGATTTAACTTTGAGAAGAAAACAAGAAATTTCTTAGGCACAGAGTGGAGTGTGAGGAAATATCCCAACTGGCATTGTCCAAGTATAAACCAAATCATGTAACACTTGTTTAGGGGGATGTGAAAGTCTTTTTTTTTTATGGACAAGATTTTTAGTGCATTTATCTTTTCTACCCACTCAGGCCTGACCCCTCCCACAACCCCGCCTCACAAACCTGTGGAGGATGAGCTCTTCAAGCCAACAGAGGGCGGAAAGGGCAGTGGCGGCACTGATGGCGGAGGTGGTGGTGAGTCCATCCACCCGGCTTCAAACACCAACAACACCACGAAGACCTCGACGTGGCTGAGTCGTTCCCAGCACCAGCGGAAGCTACCTGAGCAGACAGAGCTGTATGCTCAGCTGCGGCGCATGGGTCAGGCCAGCGACGGCGACGCCCAGCGCAACTTTGGTGACCACGACTACTGCGTGTTGAGCCTTGGAGAGAGCCACAAGCAGATCCCTGCCGCCCCCTCCACCGTGGCGCAGACACAAGCAGGGGGCAAGAGAGACATCCCACCATCACCTAAAGCCACTGAAAATCAGGACATGGATGAAAAGGGCAAGGAGGAGAGGCTGGTGATGACCGAAGACTTGGACACGGAGGAGCAGCAGACGACCATGGTGATATCATCATCACCTCCATCAGACTGCCAGTCGGTTGCTGCCACACCTCCATCTTCTGAGGAGGAGGCAGAGCACTCCTCTGCATCTCGTTCGCCCTCACCCATCCTCCACTTGTGCCCCGACTCCCCCTCCAGCAAGACAGACTCCAGGTAGGACAGGGAGAAGCAAGGCAGCGTATGAAATGTGGGTCAGATCAGATTTATGATGGAAACAGGACAAAGGACAGGTCAAGAATGAGATGATGTTTAATTTACTTAAGATAATAATATATAAATGTTTTTAGAGTCAAACAATATAAAAAACCAAAATATAAAAGATCGAAATTGAATGGGGAAAGCTGAACTTGGTCACATTAAAGTCTTAGTCCATATGTGCCAGTAGTTGCTGCATTAAATGTTTAATTTTAAGTAAAAAACACTATTTTGGGATTTGATGTTTCCAGCAGCCTACCTCTGCTTCTAGCACAGTTCACTGGGCTGTGAAGTGGAGGTATTCACTCGTTAAATACGTTGTGATGTGCAGCATGTAAGGAAAACTACTGCAAGAAAGGATTTGTTCTTTAAAAAATAAGATTCATTTTCCCACCATGAAAAGTGTGCTGTCTAAATGAATAAGGTCAGGAGTCGTGTTATGTCTCTGCTTCTAACGGGTTTCAGCTGAACGTGTAGCTGTAGCCAAAAGAATCCTCGCCCATCACTCGGTTCTGTGGTTGTAGGGTTTGACTTGGCTGCTCAACCCTGAATGAGGTCAGCAGTCATGTTATTTCTGAAAATGTAATGAGAAGGGGAAATCTTCAAACACAGAGATGTTTGACTTACATCCATAGGAGACTTTGGTTAAATGAGGTCCACCTGTTTCTTCACGTCAGACATTTTTAGTTTCACCTTGTCTCTGTCCTCATCGCTCACTCACCACCTTTTATCCCGTCTCCTCTTCTTCCTTGTTCTCCTTTAGTGAGAACTCTGAGAGCTGTCCTGATGACAACCAGAGGAACAAAGCCACGTCTGACGAGGTACACGACGTTCATGTTATGCACTGGTGCAAAGCTATTAAATTAAAGAAATTTGAATTCAAAGTGGTTTTAGCTCACCAGGTGTCCCGCCTGCTGACTGCAAGCCTTGTACAAATACTTTAGTCTGTAATAAAACATAAAAAGTCAGTTTTGTGCAAGTAATCCAACCCCAACTCAAAGGGAAATGTGTCTCAGATCCCTAAACTGCTTGCAACAGAGCAGGAGGCCTCCTGAAGAGCGGAACCTCAGGGTGCTGCTTTAGTCCCCACATCCATCAGTATTCTGTGTAGTCGTTTGTTCTGACTGTTGCCATGGTTTTCATGTTGCCAGGACAACTGCCAGGTGTTCTACATCCACAATCTGCCGAGTAGAGTGACGGAGAACATGCTGAGGAAACGCTTCCAGGTTTTCGGCAACACGGAGGATTGTAAAGTCATCATCTGCAATGAGTGAGTGTCCCGATCCGGATCAGGTGGACGAGTCCTTTTGTGAATGCATCACAGGAGGCTGAGTGAATAATGTTGCAGTATTCTATCTTCATTTTCTGTATTCTGCTTTCATCACTGACCTTTACGCATTACTCAAAGGGATGACTTATTGCAGTATGAATATAAATAGTCTTTTTATGTTAAAGAGAAGGACAAGCATTAGATGTTTTTAGGTTTTGGTCATCTAATTTATGTCCTCCCGCATAGTTTAGACTTTTGTAACTTTAAAGCTCCATTAAAAGTAATGTGTTTGTCACGATTCGGTGTTGGTAGGACCCAAAATGCAGGAACCCAAGATGACACGAGGCAGGAGATGATATAAAGTAAAATCCTTTTATTAGGATGAATGAAACAAAAAATATCCAAATGGGCTGGAGCCAAAAAAACCAATATATCCAAAGAGCTGAGCAGGAGATCAACACACTAGCGACACCATGAGAAGACTGACAGAATTACCACAATGGACCGACACAAGACAAAGACAAGACAGGGCTTAAATAACAGGGAGGAGTAATTAAGGGAACAGGAAGCAGGTGTGTGGAGTGAGGGCTGGAGGGAAGACAGGTGACAATAATTACCTAAATGGGGAAACAGAACCAAAGGAGGACAGATAAACCTAAAACTACAAATCCAAACTAAAAGGCTGCGGGAAGGACTAACACACACACACACACACACACACACACACACACACACACACACACACATAAATAACTCACACACACATATACTGGGCTGGGGAACAAGAGGCTGGAGCTACAACTGGAGGGACAGGATAACTAAATGAACACCGGACATGAGGGGATGATAAAAAGGCCTAAAAACAGAAGATACAATATAGAGACGCAGACAAAGGACACATGAGGGCGCTAAGAGACACAGAAGGGAAACTAGAGAGGGTGGAGAAACATCAGGAGACACAAAAAGGAGGGGGCAGACGCAGACTATGACTGTGTTAGTCTTCAGTCCCGCCATTTCTTTAACATCGTTCCAATAAAGAAATACTTTCCCTCACACTGATCCTTTTTTTTTTTTTTTTTTTTTTTCAAAAAACAGGCTGCACATAACTGTATGTGTTGTTGCAGGGAGCGCTGCGGGGTGATAAAGATCAGTCAAGGGGCTCAAAGATGTCGAAGAGAACGTGAGACTGTTTTCCAGAATGCCCCTGCAGGCTTAAGGAGGCTGACGAGGAAACGCTACATAGATCTTGGTAATCACACACATGCAGATATCTCATAGCTGTTAAGATTGCTTTCTTCTTGAATGTTTTTCTTTATTTCCTTTGAGTGTGTGGTTTCAAGTTGTCCAACAGTGGCATACATAGAGAAAATGTTAGCAAATGAGTAATGTCTGAGAAAAACAAATGACACAATCCTACAGGGTAGTAGCTTATAAACCAGCTCATGCATGTTCAGCTATATTTTCGATGTAGGTGCGAAGACACGAAACGCAGAGCCCTCGCAAGGATGGACAGAGTCGGGCCCACTTTTCTAAACATCCGTTAAACGAGATGGAGAACGCAAGTTTGTGATTGGTCAGGTCGTTGCTTTCGTCATTCGGCATCATCATTGCGCTCTGAAAAACATAAAGAGAGCCGAAGATATCTAGTGGCAGACACAGAGCAGCTTGAGGAATACCTTGCGAAAAACTCTTATAATATTAATGTGATTGGAGGAGTTTTCACTAGAGAAGTTCAGCGACATTTCTGGTACGGGAAAGGTGATAGGAAAAATAAGCCGGCTCAGCCCTATCAGCTGTTGTGTCTCAATACAAAACCAACCCGGTCAGAACTTTGCTGAAACGGCAGCCTTTTGTGATTGTTTCAGCAGTGAGTGATGTCACCAAAATGTGTCAACGAACATTAATAACTTTGAAAGTTTAATTATTTCGAAGAACTTCATAATTTAATTCGCTCAGAGGTCTTAAGAAGTGGACATTTTTATACAGTTTGTGCACAATTTTATTCTATTTTTTTCCCATTCATTCTGCTTCCCCAGCAGCTTGTTCAGTACCTGTTCTTTAGCGATGTCTGACAATATAATTTCCTAGTGAGTTACAACCAATCAGTATTAACCACAAGTCTCACTACCGGACCATTTCTGAGTACACACCCAGTTCAGGTACCCGGCTGGTCCCTGGAACGGCTCTGAAAATGGTCTCTGCTTGCCGACCCAGTGAAATAGAGACATTTATGCCGCAAACGTCCAGTCAAATTAAACGCAAGTTCCACTTCCAGTTGGCGCTGTAAAGAAACCACACAAAGCTGACACTTTATGCCAAGCAGATTACCACAACCACTAAACATTTACTCCCTAATAAACTGCACGTCTGTCTGTTTGTCCGACTGAGGCAAAAACAAATCGTTATCGAGTCTGGAAAGTTACTAACCAGAATACAAACATGATATTTTTCTCCTGATTTAATTGCAGCAGAAAGCATTCCAGCTGTGGCAAATTTACTGATATCTTTTGAAAATGAGCGGTTTGTTTCTTGTCAAAAGCATTTGTTATTTGGTGTATCTCTGTTAAGTCTGTCTTCTACACGGAACCATTTTAAACTACTGGTGTTTCTGTGTTTCAGACGAGGCGGGACCTGGCCCTGTCAAGAGTAAGTATGATGCACTGGACTTTGACACCCTGCTGAAGGAAGCCCAGAAGTCCCTGCACCGTTGACAGTACAGCGCAGCTGACTGGTCAGCCTTAGTAAACTGCAGCAGAACCCCTTCGACAACACGAGTCTGCCCTCAGTACCTCCATGCAAGGCAACCTCACATAATGTTTACATTTTTAATATTGGAATAAAATAACAAGAACCTTGTTTTTTTAAAGTTTCTTTCACCGGAGGATACTGCTTAAAAAAAAAGGAAGTCACTGAGAGTCCAGAAAGAGGACGAGTGAGGAAACTAAAGGACTCTAAACAGCAATGGTGCAACAGCTACAAACAATAATAATACAAGAGTAACAACAAAGCTGCTTCCTGTCTGTGCGTGTGACATCATCGCCCTGCCTTGAACAAGTGGGCATGAGAGACCTGTAGCAAATCCTTGCTATCCCCGCATTGCGTTGGTCATTGTGGTGTGTGCTCTTGCGTGTGCGTGTTCTCCATTCTGTTAGTTTTGTAAGAAAAAAAAGAAAAACCTCCCTCTGTTCAGTCAAGTGGTGAACGTTCAAGCTACGTCTGCTTGTACGGTCATGTCACCAGGAATAAAAAAAATCTGCTTTGTTTTAGCAAAAAATTGTGGATGTTCTAACTTTTAAAGCCTACTGTGTGTGTGTGTGCTAAGGACAAAGAGTATAAAAACATTTACCGTGATCAATAGATGACTGATAAAGTTTACAAATGTAAAATGAAGAAAAAAAGTCATGTTTTCTTTTTTGTAATTATAGTGCTTCCTTGATTTGATCTATGCACTGTTGGGAGGTAAACATCTTGCTTGTCCTCCACTTTCCCCTTTTATTGACTCTTTTCTCAATTTCTGCCATGTTGACGATCTGGCTGATGCTACTGGTTGCTGTAGGCTCAGTTTACCGTCACACACTGAAGCATCATGATGTCATTGTAGAAGGGAGAGCTTTCCACTGGAATAAGCACTTGTGAAGGCTGCACATGAGAAATCGATTCAAAACTGGTTAAACCAATTGACTTCTCATTGTTGCAACTCTGTTCAGGTCCAGATTGTCTTAAATCTCCTTTAAAACCGGAACTAAATACGAATAACCACAAAGCTGTTTTTTGAATTTGTTAGGAAATTAAAATAAATAAATAAATGCTACATTGACCTGAAAAATAATTAAGTTTAACAGTCATTACCTGGAAACAGTATTTCAGAAAGGAAGGCATATACGAAGTTAACTACATTAGAAAACATGGAGTGGTGCAATTAAACCACTGAACAGCAAATTCTTACAATTATGAACAAATAATTTAAAAATGTACACATCCTTGAAGACGTCTTGACTAGTTTGGGCTTTTGCGTGTTGTTAGTATGTTTGGGCCTCTCCACCACCGTGTTTATTACAGCAATGCAGAACACTGACCTACTTTTGCTCCAAACCAGATGCAAATGTTAAGTTAAGCATTTCTGAAGTTTTCATGAGCAGTTGCTCAGCAGTAGACAAAAACAGCTAGGTTCTGGTCATGTCTGAGTAATGATTCAACCTCCATCCAAAGTAGCAGTAACATTACATTTGATGGTTAGTGTCAAATTACATGATTGACATTTCAAAATGAGATGTTTTAAAGCTGCTTTCCAGAGATTTCCCCTTTCAGAAATGATGTATGATTTTTCAGGAATCTGTAAAAGCAATTGTCTCATCAAGTACTGTGATCAAATGAAAGCGATCCGTCTTTATTCATTTTTTGCTAAGCACGCCCCCTGCCTTGCAGAGCTCTGTGCAATAGGAAACTGAGCGCCGACCAGAACTAACCAATAGCGTTAGACTACCGCTTACCTGCTTCGAATTTAAGGAATACCTCGGCTGATGCAGAGTTGATGAACTTTTCACGGACAAGTAAGTCTCTAAAATATAAATATATGAGAACACAACATGACATGAGAATAATACTCGTAAAACAACTTGTTTTAGCTCTGTTTGTCGGCTACAGAAGACCATTTATAAACGTAAATGTGAAGTCGCCATCTTAAAATAAGAGAGCAACAGATTTTTTATGTGATATGCTTGTCAGCCACTAGATGGTGCCATCGGATAAGAGAAATACTCCAGAAAGAAGCTTTAATGCTTTTCAAACCAAGAGGCTTAAATAGATGTGTATTTAAAACAACTCCTTAAGGAGACAATATGCAGTTTTTATCTTTAATCTCTGCAACTTTTCATCGAAATGTTGCTGAAAATGAATAAAATAATGTCAAGTCGTTGAAAAATGTTGGTGGCTTCTTAACGCATACCCATAAAAAGTGGATCTAAAATACATAGGTCGTGGGTCTAGGGATGTTTCACAATGTCAAGGTGCCTTGCAAGGCGATGTCTTGGTAGGCTAGGCGCCTTGCTTACGAGGACACTGTCCTTCCTTGGTCATAAAAAACGGTTAAATGAAGCAGAGTTACATCACGTGACCCGTGAGGTAGTACTATATTTTGTGCATATAAGTTTCAATATAAATATAAAACAAGCCTTTTACATTTTTTATTGTTTATATACTTGTTAAATTACGTAAGCAAGTTACTACCTACTAGCCACCGAAGCTGCAACTACTAAGCAACTAACCAACTAACTGCTTTGGATATAAAAAATATTTCAGATATCAGCCTAATAGCTGCAATTAGTTGATTACATTTAAACTTAAAATTAGCCCACAAAGCAGCTGCCGGCTTCTGATCCGCCATCCTTTTGAAAATACTGGGAAATTTTTGACCAAAGCTAGGCTACAAGACACCTTCTGTGTATCCTTGCTCAGCTAGCTAAATGGCTAACAAATGGAGAACACCTCGGTATAACATGAACATTTGAACACGCCTTGGCAGTTTCTGATGACATATCGCCTAGGCAACCGTGTCGGGACCAAGACATCAAGGCGAGGTTCTTTGGCATTGAGAAATACCCTAAGTCTCTGGGGAACGCCATATTAGACACCATGTTTTACGTGAGCCGGTTCGGGGTTCTGCGCCTTTTTATGACATCACTTCATGTTCGTAAAATTTTAAATTAGCACAATGACAAAGAAGATTTTGATTGGTCCAGACACATTTGGATTTGTAATCCTTGCGGTTGTTGTCCTGTAGTGAGAAAAATAAATTGGAGGCAAAGATTGAATTGCCAAAAGAAATGTAAAAAAAAAAACAAATATATCAGTTGATAAATGAGACTCTGAGGAGCTCTGACTTAGATGAAATGGGGCAATATTTCAAAGAACTTTATTGAACAAATTACAATTATGCAACCTTTTGAATGAATGAATGGATTTATTTATATAAGAACTAGCAAAACATGCAGGATTCCCATTAATACAAAAGGAAAAGGATGCTAATTATGTAAATACTTTAAACAAATATTTGCATATAGGAACTGTTGTGCTCACAGTCTGATGTTGGTTTTATGTAGTTTCACATTCTTTAAAAAAATGAAGACAACGTGGTGTTTTATCAACAAATTACAGTTATGAAGAAAACACTTAGGTGATAAAAAACATGAATTTAACAACAAAACTGCTAAACTCTTTCCAAAACCTATGTGAAATAACAATTGAAAAAGAAATGCAATATATTTTAGCTGAGTGGTGTTGCCGTAGTGTGAAATCATCAGCAGCAAATCGAGCAAATCCGGAAACTACAGCACCAGAAAACTAGCATTGGCATTGCATTCTCTCGATGGAATTAGCTAAAGGACCATTAAAGTCCCGCTGACGTAGCATGCTTTCTGCCCCACAGGTAACAATATTAACCGTAATGTTTCTTTGAACTAGCGACAGTCAAGGCGAAATGGTGTCAAACTACCATTACATGCTGTAACTTTAAATAAAACAAAGAACTTGTTTGCTTTTGAACAAGTGAGACTAAAAATGGGGAAATAAACACAGTGGTCACTTTAGAGCATACACTGGGTTGAACTCATCACCTTGACGCTTTGCCCAGACCGGTTAACCCTACATCATCTCCCACGTTAAGTTCAGTTGTTACAGGCAGACAATCTGTATTTGAAGTCATCCGTTTGGACAGTGTTAGCGACATGTTCAGTTTTAAAAGCACAAAAGATTCACAAAACAACAATAACACCTAATCACTTGCTATGGTTAAAGCTAGAGGAAGACTTGGTTGGTTTAAATGGAATGTATTTAAGAACCTGAATGTAATTTTAGTGTTATACTGACACTTCTGCTTGTCCAAAGATTGTGGAGCTTTTTGGTGCTTTAAAAGGTGAACTTGCTTAGTCACAGAGGACCGGTTCTGGCTTAAAAGTGCAACCTGGGTCATTCACATTCCTGCTGCAGCCAGTAGCAGCAAGCGCTGAAGGGGGAGGGAGCCAATAAAGCCTGCCAATTTGGTGGCAACAAACTGCCACCAGTAACACAGCCAGGGAGCAAGCACGGGATCGGCTGATTAGAAACAAAGGGAGCAATCGGCTGAGAATCAGATTTCTCGTCTGAATTCAGACCAGCGTCTCTACCTCACATCTTCCCATCCCAGCTCCCATCTGTTTTTATTTGTCCATTTTCCCAAATGCTCTTTTCTGTCGTCTTATCACTCAACTGAGCTTTTGTTGGTAATGTTGTCTTTGTGTTCTCGTCTGATGGGCAGTTCTGTGTAGGATGGACTATATGGACTGTCGACCACTGAGATCTCTTTTCTAGTCAGGTTTTTGCTTGACATAACAGCTGTAGTGTGTCTGCTTCGTACAGTCTCAACGTAGTGTCCATGTGTAATTGAATGTTTCATCTTTGTCTCGTGTTCGAGTTGGACACTGCTGATGCTTATGGGTCAGTGAGGGGATGAACAGAGGCTTGGTGGTTGGTTGGTCCTTGAGTGCGCGTTAAGGGGGAGATCTCACACGTTCTCGGCGCTTCTTTTTATAGTTTCTTCAAGGACACGCCACTACTCCATCTTTCTCTGCTCTTCATCCTTCCTTGCCTAGTAAATCCAATAAAATGCACCATCTTTCTCTCTCTCTCTCCCTTTCTCTCCCTTGCTCTCTCTCCTGTCGTCTTCTGGGTTTTGAGGCCTTGTCTTCTACAGGTCTTCCCAAGAAAAATCCCTACTTTTTAACTGAAGATTCCCTCTTTCCCCTCCTATTTCTCGTCTTTTCTATCTAATCAACTTCGTAAAATACACAAAAAAATTGAATGTTTACATCACTTGATTCTCTTTGGAGTTTATTAGGAACGCACACTAAGTACAAAGGCGCCTTATTCAGTGCTTAGAATTAAAATAACAGCAAGTCAAGATGTCTGGCAGGATGCACCTTCTCCAGGCTCACAGATGTCCAAAACTAACAATTACACTTTAGTGCTATACATACTTAATAATGACATGGTGTCGCCTTTTAAAAAGGATAAAAAAAGTTTCAACCAATTGTGAACAACTGAGTATTGTGCTTAGTATGTATACTACTAAAAGGTGAGAGAATGTGCTGGTTTACATGTTAAAAAAAGATAATATATGAATATATAATGTGTACATAGCACTATGCCTCATTGTAAACAAAATGTAACGTGTGTGTGTTTTGTTTTTTTTTATTAAAGATGGTGTGTCACACATGATTACTAATAAGACAGGAGCTTTCAGGTCAGTTTAGTTTCAGTATGTTGGTTTTGTTGAGTACAGGGACGAAATGAAGGGAAGGTAACTTCACTTAAAATCCAAACACAACTGCTGTAGCAAATAAGACAAAAAAGATCCAAGTATCATATTTGACTTTCACGCTAGAAGGTTGCGTTTCTTTTGACTTGCTTCAGATATTTTTGTTTTTCTGTTTTCCTAAAAGCAATTTCAGATGCAATACGTAATAATCGCAAGAAAGCCTTTGTGAAAACCCGAGGTAACGTTGAGTGTGTGGTTGGTTGTTGAGCTTTTACACGGCAATCATTTATCTACCGATTCAGTGGGCTGATGTACTGTATGTTGACTGCCATAAAATAATAAGAAAAAACCAGAATAAGAATGTTTTCTGTGAGTAGAAACACAGAAAACGTTGTACTAGCATTCTCACTGCACAAACTGTCATTATTGTCTTTTCTTATTGTAAGCTGTCGTAACTCTATAACACCACATTTTAATGGTGCACAGATTTGGTGTGAATCGGAGTTGCTTGCAGCACTTACTTTAAAGTAACAGCCAATAACCATACCCGGTTATCTCCGGTAAAGGAATGTGGCAGGGAGGTGTTGATGAAAAGCTGGTTTGACCCCGGTAAATAAATTCAGCCAGTTGAGGTTGGCGCTGTAGAAAACTTAGTGTCACTACTTTTCCTGGGAGGAAATGAGTGAGAGGGGTGGCATTTGTCTTCAGATCTTTTCAGACAGTTATCAGTTGTGTTTTTTTTCTCACAAAATGACCAAAATATAGAGAAAAGGAGGAGCATGCACTATTTTCTTCATAAGATTAATTATTCTACCTTGAGACTGCACTATGTTCTAGGGTTTCTACAGCGGCGCCCACTGTGTCTGAGAGGGTACCTGTGTTGTTTAAGAGTTTATTAACATCAAAACTACCCCGTTTTCATCATGGAGAGCCTTAAAAATCAATGGGGGGATAACTAAGCTACCATAGCTTTTATTCTTACTGTTTAAACTCCTTTCCAATCCAATGTGGTTTATTATTAAATAATTACTGACGTAATTACAACTTTTTTCAATAGCCATATTATAAAAAGCTATATACATATATATGAATATATATTTGTGTGTTTGTGTAGATATCTAGATGATTATATACTTTCTTATAGAAAACTTTGATGTTGGTCATTCTGCGTAGTGTTTTGGGAACACGCTGACACATTTCAACATTATTACTGCTGTCTGTTTGGTCTAGGTCCTAGGTCAAAGGGCAACAAATACAATATAATGAAAAAAGGGAATTAATCTCAGAGGAATGCTATACTTTTCTTTCCATTATTCATTTAATAAAAAATGAAAAATGGCTAGAAAATGGTTTCACTTCTCAATAGACAAGTTGACCAAAAAAATGAAAAAAAAAAATGCAACAATAAAGAGCACGGTTCACCATGTTCACCACAATTCACAGGATGATGTGAAGAGCTCAGATTCAGTCTAAGATGCCAGGGGTTGTTAACACCTATTTATATGTCGCTCACTGTTTCTTCAGCTTGTTACGCCATGAAATCAGCCCTCACTGGAAAGGTTAGGCATCAAAAATAAACTAAAATATAAACTGTATGACAACAGCGACACATCATGACACATGTTAGGGACTGTAGTCTGTCAAAATCTGCTACATGTGAGTGGGTGATTGTTTATTTTTATTTTTATTTTGGGGGTGACAAAGGGCATATATTGATTTTGTTGTTTTTCATGACTGTTGATTTTATTTGTCTATTTACATCTAATGACTATCAAATTCAAAAATGATTTTTTTTCTCTTTTTTAACTTAGTTTTTGGTAAAACAAAAAGTTAAATACTGCTAGTGAGATTTTATATTTTTACATATGTTTGTTTTGTTTTACGTCTTTCTTTTTTATTTATATGCCACTTAGTTTGGATGTCTTTAAAGGGTGTTTTTTTTTTTGTTTCTTTTTGTGTAATTGCATATGTCTTGAGAATGTGGAGACAAAGGCATTTCAGTATTTTTGAATTGTTAAAATCTAGTTTCATAGAAGCTAAAGTATCTGATGTTATAAATTATATTTTAATTCATGTAAATAGTTTAAAACAGAAGACTATGGCTTCCTTTTAAACTGAATACATTTCTCTTCAGAGATTGTTTACATTATGAAACTGTAGAGATGTGCTCCTCATATACTGTATAAAGTACATATATTCATTGATTTGCCTCCAAAAATAAAATCCTAATGAACAACATTCATTTGGTGCATGTGGTGATTTTTTAAACACGGTCTAACTCAGTGAATTCAACTTAATGTTGAATGCATTAATGAAAAGTTTTAATATTTGCATATTATTTCCCAGATGAAAATTTACAACATATGTGATCAAGTACTTTTAAAGGACAACTTAAATTTGAAGTAAGAGAATCATTTACGATCATTCATATCATTTACACGAAGTGTGGTTGATCACTGAAAAAGCAAAGAACCTAGATCTTCTGAATTAAACCCTAGAATCTTCTGAATAATTACAATAAAGACCTCGCAGTTTAATATTTTATATTTATATAGAACATTACATCTTCGTGGTCATATCAGATAAAATCATCAATTTGTGAATGCCACACCACCCTTAAATTTTCTGGCTCAGTTTGCTGGTAGATGTAAATATAAACCCAGTGTCATGCCTGTCAAAACAAATATCTGATTATTTTTTATTAAAATATAGCTTTGAAAGGAAATAATGTACCTTCAATCTGCACACCTTTAAATGCCCCTTGGAGATTGTTATTATTATTTTGTTTTTTCAAAATATAGCTTTTTATTAAATTGTTCCATATTCAGCCTTCAACTCTTGAAGGAGACACAAGATTAAGCGTTCTGCTCATGTCTGACAGAAAGCCCAAGTCTAAGTCATCCTAAATTGATGTCTACGCTGTTTCCAATAAGTTCTTTGTAGCTTTTCTTTGTCCCAGCTCTAGTGCTAAGCTCGCCCAACAAACATAAAGGCCTGTGACTGCTAAGACACAAAACTAATGAGCCCAATGGTAGACATGCTGAAGAGCAAAATCTTTATTTTTTTTCCATTTATATTTCTAGGTTACATCATACCAGCTTTCAACACAGTGGTGGAGGGCTGATTGTTTGGGCCTGTTCTGCAGCCAAAGGCAATCCTGGACCTCTAGTGCCACTATCCAGCAGGTTTCAGTTGCTTCCTTGCTCCAACACACTTGATTATAATCAATAGGTGATTAAGGCTTCTGCAGAGCTTGATAACCTGATGAAAAAGTGATTCAACCACAGAATCATGAGTAAGGAGTACGTATGAGAACAGGGAAACAACTAAAGCATGCTGGACAGCAACACTGGAGCAACCTGCCCTACAGTCACCAAGCCAAACATGGGTTTCTCCAGGACTCTAGGGTCAAGTATGAGGCCATCTGTCTCATAGCTGAAGCTTAGACAACAGTCATAAAAGATTATACTGATCGATCACCCTTAAAGTGTTGAAACATGGTTTTGGCGTTGTTAATAACATGGTTTTGTTCATCTGAGGTAGAGGCTACAGTTTCATTTGTTGTTATATCCTACGTACTTCAAAAAGCTGCTAGCTAGCTAACACCAAACTGCATGTATCATTGCCTATGATGTGGTTCAGTGTGCAGCTTCATAACGCACTGCTGTGTGTGAGCGTGTAGAGTGTTCCTTTGGTTAACAACACCTTATTAACAGGCTGCTGGCAATTTTCCACCTGGCTAGACTGTGATTCACATGTCAGAGTCTGCACTGATAATGTGCACATAACAGCAGCAATGCTGCTCTGATGGTTTGTATCCCTACATCAGCAAAAACCCAGGATGATCTGTCTCACACAACCACAAAACTGTAAATTAAAGGGGAAAGAGCATCAGTTGCATTTAACCTGGGAAAAAGCAAAACACAAGGTCAAAATGAAAATAACCAAAATATATCTCAGCTGTGGAGTATTCACTTTTACCTTTTAAAGAACCTTTGGTAAAACAAAATTTCATATTAAATTTTTTACATCGTGGTGTTGCAAAATATGTGGTTAATGGCCCAAATTTGATGTTATGTGGAGGAGAGTGTCAGGATCTGCTCCACCCTCTCTTGGTCTCATTCTCCCATCATCAAATGTTTATTGGACTCACCTGTCCCTTGTTAACCTACCCATGTGTTCCTGATTATCATTGTGTATGTATACCCCATGTTTTGCTCGTGTCCTTTGTCAGATCATCAGTGGGTGTTTCTCAATACCAAGGAACCTTTCCTTGATGTCTTGGCCCCGCCCCGGTTGCCTAGGAGATACGTCATCGGGAGCCGCCAAGACGCGTTCCAATCGGTTCCCATGTTCATGTTCTACCGAGGCATGTGTTCTCCATTTGTTAGCCATTTAGCTAGCTGAGCAAGGATACACGGGAGGTGTCTTGTAGTCTAGCCTTGGTCAAAAATTACCCACAATATACCGCGTTATTTTCAAAAAGACGGCGAATCAGAAGCCGGCAGCTACTTCGGGGACAATTTTCAAGTTTAAAAGTAAGTCATCTAATTTAAAACATTTTTTTTTAGATCCAAATAAGTTATCAATTGTTGGTTAGTTGCATAGTAGTTGCATCTTCGGTGGCTAGCAAGTAGTAACTCGCTTATATTTTTAATTTACCGTATTTTCCGGACTATAAGCCGCTACTAATTTCCCACGCTTTGAACCATGTGGCTTATGATGAGGTGCAGCTTTACTGAAGATTTTCCTTCACCTGCAGGGGGCGCTTTAGCAGAAAGTGAAACAGGTGGAAGTCAAAAGTGGAAATCGAAGAAAGTGCTCATTTCAATTTAGCACATGCAAGCAGCCGGCACGACGAATTATCTTTTCAAATCCATACCCCCTCATCATGGTAACTACACGTATGAGTTCATATGTTGCCGCATTTAAGTTGAAGGCCATCGATCTGGCGGTAAAGGAGGGAAACAGTGCTGCCACACGTAAGCTTGGCATGAATTAATCCATGGTTCGGCGCTGGAGACGGCAGCGGGAAGAACTCATTCAAAGCAGCTTCACCCGGGGATGATGACAGCAACACGGACAGCGACACTGACTTAGCCACAGAAAAGGTATGTGACGAAGCTCTTCTGAGGCTGTTCAACTCCGACACTGAAGAAGAGGACTTTAATGGCTTTAGTGCGCAAGAGGAAGATGAGAGCGAAAGACTGTTTCTGGTAGGCAAGTGTGTTTTATTTACTAACCAGGCATGTTTTGTGTGCAGTTTTTATTTTCTAATCATCCAGGGCTTATTAATGCTGTGTCAGCGCTGTTCTTTTCTTCTAAACATGCATGCAAATTACCGGTAATAACGTGTCAGTTCTGTTTTTATTTTATAACCATCCAGAAATATGAATGCTATCAGTGCTGTTTTCCTTTCTAAACTTGCAGGCACGTTCACCCGTGTTTAAAAATTGTTTTGTTGAATTAAAACAACAACGAAAAACCTCCGTGCAGCGTCTTTCTGTCTAATTATCTTATGTTATGGCCATACGTGTGCTGTGCGCCGGAAACCTGCATGTGGCTGCTGCGCCGCGGCTTGTATTTGAGTGTGGCGTGTGTGCGTAGAAAACCTTTTATTTTGTTGGTGCGGCTTATATTGAGGTGCGCTCTATAGTCCGGAAATTACGGTGAATAACCATATACACAATTTAAAAAGTAAAAGCCTCGTTATATGTTTATATTGAAACTAATACATATAAAATATAACGTTATTTCCCGTGTCACATGACGTTACGTGACCGCCGTGGAAGCCGCGGTCACGTGATGCAAGTCTGTTGCATTTAACCGTTTTCTTTGACCAAGAAAGGACAGCGTCCTTGCAAGTAAGGCACCTGGCCTTGCAAGGCAAGACGCCTTGACATTGAGAAACACCAATAGTTTCCTCCATGTGACGTAGTGCATGTTTGTGTCAGCTTACCTGCCATTATGCATTAAAACTGTCTTTACCTGACCTGCTGTTTCTGCCTCCTGGACCAGCTCCACATGGGTCCACCAACATCTCCACCTCAGTGTGACAGAGAAACCTGAGATAATATTTAACAGGGAAACACATTCCTTCACAACACCTGCTAGCTTCAAACAGAAGAACCAAAACAAACTAAGAATCTTATTTCTATTGAGGGACTTCACTGCAGAGTCTGTTTAAATGTGGATGTAACCTAACAAATCTGGGTTTTTCTTTATGAAAAATATTCAATAAAGTACTGACAGCTCTAACAGCTTATGAGTGGAAGGCGCAGGGCAGGCAGATACAGTGATGGACATGTGACAGTGAGAAGATGACAGGTTGGCATTTAGCAGTTACACACAAATGGTAAATGGCCTGTATTTGATATAGCGCCTTCTAGAGTCCTGAAACCCCCCAAGGCGCTTTACAACACAATCAGTCATTCACCCATTCACACACACATTCACACGCTGGTGGGGATGAGCTACAATGCAGCCACAGCTGCCCTGGGGCGCACTGACAGAGGCGAGGCTGCCAAGCACTGGCGCCACTCTTCCCTCCGACCACCACCAGCAGGCAACATGGGTTAAGTGTCTTGCCCAAGGACACAATGACAGCTACAGACTGAGTGGGGCTCAAACCTGCAACCTTCTGATTTCGGGGCGAGCACTTAACTTCTGTGCCACCATCGCCCACAAACACAACATTTATAGCGAAACAATAACTAAGAAAATCTTTGTTTCAGAGAACTTTGTTTTTCAGCTCATAATTTTGCAGGATTGCAGGAAAAAATATGGCGAACTGAACACAGAAGTGAGCTAGAGTGGTAGTGCCACTCATGTTTCTCTTACGCATGAAAACGCATTAGAAATTACCTATGCCATTATAGATCTACTAAGAAGCCTCACCACCAGTTAGGATTTTCATCATTTGTGTTTGGTTTTCATCAGTACCTGAGAAAAATGCTGTGATGAGTTTAGGTTGACGTGTCACTTAAATCATATTGATGTTTTCTGCTGCTGAAGGACACAAGAAACTTTAACTTTTATGAAATGTGTTTCTCTGTGCTGTAACTGTAACAAATGGGGAACTGAACTCCTAAGGAAGTCTCAAAAATGTCTCAAAACATTCACAAGGGATCAGAATGTCATTGTGGAGCATTCAGGACTTCTTTCTTGTCTCACCTATATTTTGAAAAGAGAAAAAGCTACATTTACTTTTCATCTTCTTTACCTGCTGTTCAGGGCCATGGGGAGCTGGTGGCCACACACAGAAAACCCCCAGTTCACACACATTCATTCTGAGCAACGGTGGCAGGGGAGTTAAGTGCCCGCCCCATAACTGGAAGGTTGCAGGTTTGAGCCCCATTTATGTCAGGCGTTGTGTCCTTGGCTAATGTGATTAACTCTCCTTTCCTGCAGGTGGTGGTCGAGGAACCAGTGGTGCCTATGTTTGGCCGCTTTGCCTCGCTCATCACAAGTGTGTGTGTGTGTGTGTGTGTGTGTGTGTGTGTGTGTGTGTGTGTGTGTGTGTGTGTGTGTGTGTGTGTGTGTGTGTGTGTGTGTGTGTGTGTGTGTGTGTGTGTGAATAACTGGTTGAGCTTTAAAGCACCTTGAGGGGTTGTAGAACCCTAGAAGGTGCAATATCAACACAGGCCATTGTCCATTTACCATAGGGCCAATAGTGTCACCAGTTCAACAGTACATGCATTTTGTTGGTTAGTGGGAAAAAGCTTGCGAGTCTGGAGTGAAAACCCTAACCTGATTCAAGGTGTGCTATATTCACACATATTGATTGAGTTTGTTTCATTCTAAAGTGTACTGCCTCTGTCTTCTATAAAAACTAACAATCCCCGCAGCCAGCGGGATATGAATTATGTTTCAGTATAACCGTCCTTCCAAAATGAAATGGGATTTTTCACTGTAAAATTATCACTATATTCTTACATATTGCACCTTTAATTTATGAAAATATACAAATGAAAATGAAATTAGTCTATGAGAGATTAAAAGCCTTGTTCAAAACAGAGCCAGAGGAGATTGGAAATCATCCTATCAGCCATTTCCTGTCCTGCTGTCCTCTGTCTGGGTCTGGCTGTGGGGTAGTCGTGACTGCAGCAAAAGAAGCTGCTCTGCAGTGCAGTTATCAGAGACAAGCTTCATCCCCACAAGCATCAATGCAACTGACAGGAACACCAGGAGGAAAACATCAATGCAAAGCATAAACCTCATAACTATAGCTCCCTTGGCTTCTTTGTATGAAAGTCTAATGGTGTCAAGTTTTTTTTTTTTTTAGTAAATTGAGATTTAACAGAGTAAGCAATTCCATTACCATCCGCAGCATTTATTTTACTGGAGGCATCTTCGTGGATTTATTGTGAAGCTTACCTCACTTTTGCTTTCTCTTCTGCAGGAGCCACGCTTAACATCACAAAGTCAAAATTTTACATGGATTTTCTGGTGTTCAAATCATAACGTAAAAATGAATAATCAAACACTGGGGAATAATAAACTGCTTGCTGGCAAACAATAACAGTTGATCGGTTGCATGCTTGTCCTGGTGGCATGTGCAGTGTTCTTTGACAGAACATCCAGGTGCATTGTGCATAGATTTGTAGAGCTTTGGAGCGATAATGCGCTTCACACAAATATATCTTCAGAGACCTGCTTTAACACCTGCCACATGATGGGTAATTTGTTTCCAGGCATTGACAAATGAGCTGAAGGTGTTCTACATAAGCAGAAATCTTGTGGAACACATTTGTGCTATTGTTTCCAAAATTCACAGACATAAATAAAAACCCACCCTGTGGATGTTCAGAGGACATGCCTCAAATTAAGTAGATCAGTTTTTCTTGGTTTACATGTGCTTACACTCTTTCCAAAACTAAGACCTCACTTTAATTATGAAAATGACAGTTCTTTTGGATAAGAGCTCAGAAGTTACTGGTTCTGTGAACAGCGACTTACAGTAAGTGGAAGGCAGATGAAGATCAAAATTATATTGCTGGAAAGACATTGTTCTTTCTTTTATATATAACACTCACAGTTATATTTGGAAGTTTAGACTATAACTTGGAGAGTCTAATAAAAAATTGCAACTAACCCTAACCCTAACCCTACAATCTTCTTAGATGTTTTCTCTGCTTGATGCATGACAATGATCTGACCCTTCTCAAACAGACTAACATCTTTTCCATGACCCTCATGTCTTTCCACATGGTTGTTTAGAAAATAAAAATCCACTCATTGCACCAGTTGGAGTCAAATTACTTGTTGCCAGCTTAAAGATAATCACCCATGCAGTAACTATCCAATAGGAGACTTGTACCTATTTGCTTAGTTAAATCTAGATGGTGACCTTTTTTAAGCTGGGCATTGTCTAAATAAATTGGTGGTAAAGGCTTTAATTTAGACTTCATATTCCTGAAACTGAACTAACAACTGGAATAAATCAGATGCAACACGTCAGTTCATAGAATGCCGTAATGCATGTAGGGAATCTCCAGTTGATTTAGCAGTGACCTATTTTCAGCACCAACAATTTGGCATACTCTGTTCTCTGTAGAAACCAACTAAGCATACATTTTCTAACTTTTGATGCAACATTTCGATTCAGGACAAGAGTCTTTTACAAATACATCATGTGAACTAAGAATGTTTTAACTTGTGCATATCTGAGGATCTGTTGGATCTGTCTAAGTCAGGATTAAGCTCCTGGTTGAAATCCCTTCCTATTCTTCATGCTGTGTCTGAGTGAGCCGAAAGTGCTGTGACAACCTGTAGAAAAAAGGGAGGTCTGAAGTGAGCTGAGCACACCTGGAAGTCCATGATGACCCACATCAGAAGAATACCCCAGTTGGTTGTTTTCCATGTCAATAAAAAATGTTTGATTCATCATCTAAAATTTGTACCTGAACACTCCAGGCACATATCTGCAAAGCAGAATTTAGCAAAACTCAAGTAAATTTAGCAAAACGAAACCCAAGAAAACACTGACAGGGTGTGGAATGTTACTAAGAAGAGATGTGTGCTTTTTTCTTATGTGTAGACATAAAACTTTGAATTCCTACATTAGAAAATGGAATAAAAAGGTATCTTCATACTTTTTAAAATTGTGTCAATGCATCTGTTAAACAGAGAAATGTTGATGTTTCATATGAATTTATTCTAAATTATATACTTTTTAAATATAAGAAGCAAATGACAGCATCAACACTAAGTTCTGGTTTAACATAAATAGATGGAGTTCTGCTAATGTTCTGTTGGTTGTTTGACCTCAAAATCCTCTTACTGGTGTTTTAGATTTACATGTTTAAACTGTCCAAGGGCAATATAAATATTTATTTTGGTACCAGATAAATAAATGACACTGTAACCTGATTAAATGTCATTATGCATTTGTAGAGTTTTTTTCTTCTGCCTAAAAATCATATTAACGCAACAACATCCCAGAACTCCTCGAGGGATTTAATATTTGAGGCAAAAAAAAAAGAAGCACCGGAGTTGTATCACAGAACAGATGCAGGCAGACTCAGGGTGTTACATTTGGTGAGACAACTGCACTCTGCAAAGATCCTTCATGTTGCTTTAGTTGTAGAATAAGCTTCTTAAGCAAATCAAATTATTTGGTTGGTTTTGTGATGTCAATGCGGAAAAATGCTGAAAAAGGTCAAATCACAGTTTTTCACAGGTAATCTCGCTGCCATTTCATTTTAGTAGGGCCTTAAAGACCAGAACCAGGATGCTGACATGAACACTGAAGTTAACCAGCAGCCAGTGAAGCGGGCTGAATAGTGTGTGTATGTGTGTGTGTGTGGTGATGGTGGTGGGGGGGGGGTCTGCATATGTAGCAAATACTAAATTATACAATGTCTCTGTGGACAGATTTGAATGAAACTCTATGAAATTACTTATTGCATGAACATCTGCAGCTGATTGACTGTTGGAGCCCATTGCATTCAGAATGGCCACAACAATAAACATTAGCAAACAGACACATGGCTAGAACTGTCATTTGAAGAGTGAGCTTCATTCTGATATGGTTGTAGCTGAGAGTCATTCACAACAACAGTTTAGTGCCAAGAGACAGATCTCTGTATGTCTGTATGCAAATGCTGACCTCAGTTCAGATATCTGCATGCGAGGTGTCGAGTTCAGTGTCAAAATGTTAAAGTTTTAGTTTAAAAAGATGTTTGAGCTTCTTTCTGCTCCCTTTTCAGTCATAAACTGCATCAATTTGTTGACCTTTGACCACTAACCTTTGTGATTGTTTGAGAATCAACAACATATATTTACAAATCTAAAGATAACAATATCAATTCTATAAATATTGTCCAAATTATTATTTTTTAGAAAACAAAATTTGGTGGTAGGGCTTTGTTTTCCACATGCAAAATAGATAAGGACTAAGTGATTTTGAGTGATTATTCCAAAAGTCTTCATAATAATGCAGCTGTGGACACCAGCCCATATTCCAGGATTTCACATTAGTACCACGTGTGTTACAAAATGTGTTGCTGTGTCAAGAAATGCAAATAAGTCAAGTGACTTTTTCTGCTTAGAAACTGCAGCCAACACATGCATAGTTGTCCTATAAATAGTCTTGAATCTCTCCTCTGTGGTTCACAGGCTGCCTGCATTGCAGTCACGACTGCCCCATAACAGATCCAGAAAGAGGTTACAGCTCCCTTCCTGTCGGCTCAGTGAGTGTACTGCAGCTGCTCCTCTCCCCTTGCTTTCTCCTCTCTGCAGTCACAGGATGTCCCTGCGTCAGAGCCGAGCTTTACAAGCTTCGCTGATCATCATCACCGTATACGGTAATCCTTTGAGCTCCAAGCACAGCCTTACGTCACGGAGACTTACGTCATACACCGATGACGACACACTCCAGATTATGTATCCAGACTATTATAAAACAGCATAATGAGAGAGGGAGAAGGGTAGATGGGTGTGATGAATTTGGGTCATGAACTGCCCCCCTGTGGAGGATTCAGTAGCAATCAGTTTTTATTTTCCTGCTCGGTGTCATGTTGTGTTTTGTAACAGTGTTATAAATGGCTCTAGGTGGGAACATTATCTCAAGTTTGCACACTAAGCAACCAAATGATGCAGCTGGCAGAAATTTATGGCACACAGTGCTCTTGTGTCTAGTGCACCTATGTTGTGTATAAAGTAAAGGCAAATTATGTAAAAACATTTATATTGACATAAGAAAATTATTAAAAAATAAGGAAAACATCTGTGCCTCTTAACATAACCACAGTATTAGCTTGTTAAAATAAATGTTAAAGTTCTTTATATCTATACATTTCAAATTAGTTTCAAATTAATATTTTCATTTATTATTATTTTTGTTGTTGTAGTTCATAATAATACATTTGTTTTTTATTATCTTTCACAAAAAAAATCATTTCTTGAGCTTATAGATACAGATCATTTTGTTCTTCTCAGGCCAATTTTCCTAGAGGGAGTTTTGATTTTCTTCTTTTGGCCCTCATGGTGGGTTGCTGTTTGCAGACGTGAGCTTATTTCCAGGCCAGAATGCATCTGGGTTAAAGCCGAAAAGCCTAATGTAGCCAGTAAAATACAATGAAGCTTAACCATGTTTGGATTATCAACATAACATTTGTTGGTTTTAGTTTAAGATTGTTATTCTGTTTTAGACGCTTGACCCTGTGTTGTGTTCACACCTGAAGTGATCCGCTCTGACCAGTACATACACTGACTTGTATGTAGAAGCTAATTATTGCTTCCCAACATAATTATCATTTAATTGGGTATATTTCTCA
This sequence comes from Nothobranchius furzeri, assembly GCF_043380555.1. Classification (NCBI taxonomy): domain Eukaryota; kingdom Metazoa; phylum Chordata; class Actinopteri; order Cyprinodontiformes; family Nothobranchiidae; genus Nothobranchius; species Nothobranchius furzeri. The sequence continues at coordinate 70,402,907 of NC_091741.1, read as the reverse complement.
ATCCTAATTTTTGCTTATTTATCTTTTCTTGCACCAAGTACCACAGCAATTTCTGATGCAGTGATTCTTGCACTTTTGGCAATAAACCCAATTATTGATCTGATTTGGATTCTGATTCACTTTTGCTTCACGGGTTAAATCAGCCCACCAGAATTTCTCAGAATCAAACAATCACTGGTTTCAGAAAAGCAAGTGAGGCTAGTCCTTTTTCTTGAAAATCTTACAACCAGTAGTTTTTCCATGTATTCAATTCAATTCAAAAACACTTTATTAATCCCAGAGGGGAAATTGATTGCTGTAGTAGCTCAGAATAATAATAATAATCAGGTAATCAAAGAGTTATTGTATATTACAATGGCTGTTGGCAGGAAGGATCTCCAGTAGCGGTCAGTGTTGCAGCGAAACTGAAGAAGCCTCTGACTGAAGACACTCTTCCGTTGTCGGACAGTCTTGTGAAGAGAATGCTCAGGGTTGTCCATAATTTTCTTGATTCTCTGGAGAATCCTTCTTTGCATTATCTCCTCCAGTGGTTCCACAGTCGTCCCCAGAACAGAACCAGCCTTTTTTATTAGGCTGCTGATTCTTTTCAGGTCCCTGCTTCTGATGCTGCTACCCCAACAGACGATGCTGAAGAGATTACACTCTCAACAACAGACTTGTAGAAGATCTGCAGCTTCTTGCTACAGACATTGAAGGACCTAAGCATTCTCAAGAAGTGCAGTCTGCTGCGTCCCTTCTTGTAAACAGCTTCTCTGTTCTTTCTCCAGTCCAGTCTGCTGTCCAGGTGAACTCCAAGGTATTTGTATTCCTCAACAACCTCCACTTCTTCTCCCATGATGGAAACAGTGTTTGACTCCACCCTGTTTCTTCTTAAGTCTAAAATCATCTCCTTTGTTTTGTTCACATTCAAGGTCAGATTATTGTTTCCACACCATGCCACAAAGTGCTCCACCAGCTCTCTGTACTCAGCTTCCTGTCCATCTCTGATACACCCGACAACTGCAGAGTCATCTGAGTATTTCTGTAGATGACAGGTCTCTGATTTGTACTGGAAGTCTGAGGTGTACAGGGTGAAAAGGAATGGTGAGAGTACAGTCCCCTGTGGTGCTCCAATGTTACTGATCGCCTGGTTTGATGTGCAGTTCTTCAGCCTCACAAACTGTGGTCTGTTTGTCAGGTAGTCTTTAATCCAGGCGATAGTTGAGGCCTCCACCTGTGTCTTCTGGAGTTTCTGGCAAAGTACATCAGGCTGGATTGTGTTAAATGCACTTGAAAAATCCAAGAACATGACCCTCTCAGTGCTGCCTGCTTTGTCCAGATGACAGTGGGTTGGTCTCCATGCAGACATCTTTCTGCATGGAGTTTGCATGTTCTCCCTGTGCATGCGTGGGTTCTCTCTGGGTACTCTGGCTTCCTCCCACAGTCCAAAAACATGACTGTTAGGCTAATTGGTCTGTCTAAATTGTCCTGGTTTATGTTTATGTATTTAGCAGACGCTTTTGTCCAAAGCGACTTACAAAGCTCTGTGAATACGAATGTTCAAAACTCTTATGTGAAGTGAATGTTAACCTTAATGAGTATCTTCTTGTAATGTGTATGAGTGTAAACAATGATTAACTTGTTAAATCAAAGACATAGTGATTTGTGATATAAATGGATCATTGTAAGAACAATATTCATTTCAAAGCCATCATTGGTTTAAGCACAGGTTATTCAAACATTTGATTTAAACATCTTGTTCATTCATCACATATCATTATTTTAAGCTTATGAGTGGTAAAAGTCATGGAGTTCAAGTAAATAGTGAGGAATTCAGCAGTCTGGCTTTCACGCAGAGAGTGTAGGACCTTGGTCGAGAATGTTTGTCTGAAGGTTTTGTCTTCTGTATGTAAACATGCACTGAGCAGAACCTTCTGGGTTTGGAAGGCCAAATAGAAAGTGGATTTATTTCTGTGGATGAAAGGTTATTATGTTGATCAATATATAGGTGAAAATTGACCCTTTTGGATGTTACAACTCCCCCTCCTTTCCAAGCTCATGGGGTCATGGCAGAAGACCATGAGGTGTTGGACAATCTTAGAGGCCCTGAGAACTCAGCAGAGGAAGACAGAGTTAGTTCTCAGTCAACTTAAGCATCAGAAGTGAGGAAAAACAACCCCCCACGCAGAAGAATAGTCAAGAGATATCCCAATCAGGAAATAGTAATCCCACTTAGCAAAATCCACATGCAGGGGCCACGATGAGAAGGAAACCAGATCCATGAGCAGGAACAGACCAGATCCCAGCAAACCACAGCGATCCGTAGCGATCCAGTACAGATTAGCAGGAAAAACATAGAACGTCCAGAACTCCAGAAGAACAGAAGAACCCAGAGCAGCAGAACCAGACAATGAGTTGGCGATGTTATCTCATGAAGCGAGGACATCTGGCGAAACTCAGCAAAGTATCTAAACACACACACAGGGCCTTTGACCGTAGACCCACAAAGATGGCGTCTGATGGAAAAGAACAAATAAAAAAAAAAACTAGTACTATGTGTACCTGTATGTGCTATGTGTATGGAGATTATGTGAAAAGAGGTCAGCTTAAAGGGGTGGATGCAGTAAACTATGTGTCCTGGAAAAGTGTTGCAAAAGAACAAAATAAACAAAACCCTAAAATATATGTAAAGGAAAGTCAAAGATTTTGAGCAAATAATGTCATCAAAAAAAGGAAGAGCAAAATAATCAGTAGCTCATAGCTCATAACAAATGTTGGGATCATCGATATATAAAAACAAGGACATAGCCCGGCCATTGCTCTGCCGGGGGGCAGGTTTAAGCCAAAAATGGGAGGTTCCCAAAACGGATATTTAGACCAAGTCATGCTCAGACTATCCAAAAATAAGAAAGGTGAAGCCAAGAGTGGGGCTGTTACATTTGGAACAGCGTGGGAACAAATTAAACCAATAAGCTACTAGATAACTTAACTAACGCAAGAAGCTAAGAATGGCACCGGAGACCATGGGCTAGAAGAAGAAGAAGAAAATATCATTTCTATAGCGCCTCTCAAGATAAAAATCACGAGGCGCTTCACAAAAACAAAAAAATGTAAAAAAAATTAAAACGAATTTGGAAAATGGTTTAAAATATATTTTAAATGATCAAAAATAGACAACTGTGATTAAAAATTGTTAAGAAAGAGAGAGAGTGAATAGGGAACAGGGAAATCAGTGGATCCTGAGGAAGGTGGAATAGGTGGGTAGAGCAGAATAAAGAGAGAGTGGTGAAGAAGATCATGCAAAAGCCAGCTTGATCAAGTGAGTCTTCAGCTGCTTTTTAAAGGAGTCCACTGATCTCAGGCTCAGGGGGAGAGAGTTCCAGAGTCTGGGGGGCCACAGCAGCAAATGATCTGTCACCTAATCAGACGGCGAGCAGGAGGTGGGGACGCAGAAACGGACAAGTTAAAGAAAATGCAATGGTGATCTGAAATATAAACGTTCTCATGACAAACACTGTCAGCACTTAGACCCAGGGTAAAAACAAGGTCTAGAGTGTGCCCCCTGGTGTGTGTGTGGGGCCAGAAATATGCTGGGTAAAGCCAAAGGTGTCCATAAGGCTGGAGAAATTCATGGCAAAGTGATCAGAGGGATCAACATGGATGTTAAAGTCACCAACAATCACCAGTCTGGAAGTTAATAAACTCCTGAAGGAAAGAACTGTTTGGACCAGGTGGACGATTGACCACAGCACAGTAGAACGGGTCCTTATGCCCGACTTTAATCAGCTGCAGTTCAAAGGAAGCAAAGTGACCAGAGGTTGTAGAGCTACATGGAAGATGGTCTCTGAAAACAACAGCTAGGCCTCCACCACGACCAGAACCCGGGGGCTGGCTAAGAAAAGAATAACCACTCGGGCAGAGTTCAATCAGAGCAGAATAATCAGATGTTTGCTGCCAAACTTCTGTCAGAAACAGAAAATCCAGGTTTTTAGAGAGAATTAAATCATTGAGCAGGAAGGACTTATTGTTAACAGAGCGGGTATTTTATAGAGCTATGCTGAGTGAGGTGGAGGAATCAGAAACTACAGAAACAGCTGGAGTTAGTGGACGTAAATTAGCAGGGTTAGATCCATGGTGTTTATAAAAACCACTTATAGAGGGAACAGGAGGAGAAACCACTGTAGAATGAGGATAAACCAACCTTAAAAAACTTGGACGGATGAACCGCGTCCCAACACGGCCTGGCGGGAATGCGGAAGTGGCGCTCATGTCGCCAAACAAAGGTCAAGAAGCTAGAAGATCACACCGATGTTTACTAGATAAACCGCACTTTAAGAGAAATCTTATTCTCAGCCCACCTGCATGGCTGACCGGCTTCAGTGCAAGGCTGTAATCATGCTGGTCACCCATGGAGATCTAATATGGACTGGGACTGTTAAATTACAAGCAGAGTCAGACCACTGCGACTGGGAGCCCTGGCCTTTCAGATCAGCTCATTCTCCACGGTCAGAGATCAGTGGGATGTTAGCTACATGCTAACCCAAAGCTAATAGGGTTTTTCTGGGTGTTTTCAGCAAGAAAAACATGGTAGACCAAGGATATCAGGCTTTGCTGGTCCACCGTGGTGCAAGATCTGTGAGTCCGTCGTTGTCAACATACGTGGCTCTGGCAGCGTTAACTTGGCTCATGGCTCTGTTGCGCTCTCGACTGGAGACTAGAGCATCAACAACGGTGGACTCGTGGATCTTTCACCGCGGTGGCCCAGCGAAGCACAGCCTCCGCTATCTTCGGTCAGATACCCAGCAGCCACACCAACACATTATATTTCAACTGATTTCAAACCATCTTAGACCAAGCAGTAAACACTGAATTTCCCCATTCAACCTAACAGCAAACTATAAGTGTGAAAAATGAGGTTGAGTAACTCAAAAGTAAGCAGCATCAACTAAAAAAGCTGCTATGTTTCTGTGATCTCCCTCAGAAATCCACAAATGACCAGCAAGACTGCAGCATGGCATCAGAGCCGGTCTGCTTGTCGGCTGCCCAAACGGGAACAACAGCAAGCTGCCTGTTCGAGCAACGTTTCTTGGACAAGAGCAGTGTTGGGAGTAATGCCGTTTAAGTATAACGGCGTTTCTAACGGCGTTCTTTTATAGGTAGCGGAATAATCTAATTAATTACTTTTCCCGCCGTTGCAATGCCGTTGCCGTTACTGGGTACGGAAGGTTGTGCGTTACTATGTGCTTGTCGAATGTTGAGCAACAGTGTGAGGCTTTCTGACCGCCACACTTCAGCTGCAGCCAGGGAGAGAGAGGTGTCGGTAACGTGCTTACAAACACGATGATGATTGGCCGGGTGGGCGGAGACCCTCACCGTCTCAATCAATGCATGCTATAGACACAACAAAGCAGTGATGGGAATAACTCCGTATAAAATAACCACGTTAATAAAACATATTTCTTTCAGTAACAAGCAAACTAATTAATTACGTCTTCTTTTACCAAAACGTTGTTTCTTTTACTGATAAGGAAATGCGTGCGTTAAGCAGCGCGGTGTGTTGAAGCTGTCATCAGCTGATCAGGAGCTAAAGCGGCAGATGTTTTCATCCAAGAGCATCACGGCGGTGAAGAACGAGGAAGACGTGATGAATACCGTAAATCCTCTAATACAGGCCCGGGCCTGTATTAGACTGAAGCTCATCAAGCTCCAGGCCTTTATTGGAAGGAGGGCCAGTATTAGAGGCAGGCCTCTATTTCTATTTGAGCAAAATGAAGTAATGGTTCGTTGGAGTTTTTGACAATTAAAATTGCGCCCACATTTTCAAAGTTAAACACATTTCTTTTAACAACGGTAGTTTCTGCTTCAGCCCTCTCCCCCCTCCCCTGCGCAGCAGCCGCAAACTCACTGATGCGCCTGCAGCCTCTTGGGAGTTCCTGCTGCTCTAAACATTAAAATAATCATTTCATTTTCTGTTCCTCACTTCTGATTACCTTCAATGGTGTCTGTTTGTTGCAACCACCAGGTACAAAAACTAACTTGTTTTTATTTGACTATTTTTCTGTCCTGTCTGTTTATTATCTTCCTGCATCTCCTCTCAAACCTAAAGAAAAACTGCTACCTGGGTTCATATATATTCACCTTATGAGTTACCTTTGAACTGTACTTCTAAAAGATCTACCGACCGCAAAAACAGCGGAGTGCACGCTGCTTGGTGGCCGCGTGATCGGTGCATCACTGGATGACAAGGTGATGCGCCCTGCTCCACAGCCAAACGCATCAGGCGCAAATAAAAGACAGAAAACATCAAAGGAAATGAACCGACATGAACGATCGCGTGTTAAATGTGGCGACACCTAATTGTTACTGTGGCCGTGCTCAGGAGGCAGATCTACCGACCGCAAAAACAGCGGAGTGCTCGCTGCTTGGTGGCCACGTGATCGGTGCGTCACCGGAGGACAAGGTGATGCGCCCCGCTCCACAGCATGCAGCGAAACACATCAGGCGCAAATAAAAGACAGAAATCTTTAAAGGAAATTAACCCACATGAACGATCGCCTCTGGCACAGCCTCCTCTTGTCTCTGCACAAAGTTACCCTCGCGGTCTATCACTGGCAAATCAAAAGTGAGACGATGACACAACCGCCCCCGTACTTGCTTGTTACCACATTCCACCCGGCCACAATAAGAGACCGGCCTTTATTCTCCTCCACCGACTCCGACACCGGCCATAATTGGAGACCCGGCCTTTAATTCAATACCGGCCTGTATTAGAGGATTTACGGTATCTACGTCTGAATATCTACTGTATTTGACTGAAGCTCATCCTTTCTTGGCGTGACAGCGGGACGTCCCGAAGGTCCGCTCTCCTGTTCACCACTCAGACGTCCTTATTTTCTACCTTCCTAGATCATCCAGCTGTAACCTGTTCCTGATCATGTCTTTAGTCCCGCTGTAACACTGATGCATCGGTCTCAGACGGCATGGAGTTCAGGTGTTATTAGAACTACCTGCGTGTGTTTACCACCCAGCTTCAGCTCTTCTGTGGTTGGGTCTGACCCACGTTAGTAAAAGTAAGTCCTCCATCAGGGCTTGTGCCTCTTCTAGTGTCATTTTAAACTATTTTAATTATTTATTTAACCATTACTAGATTAGCAGCAACAGAAATGCTGCTAAAAACACACAATTATGTGAAGCTGGAAAAATTAGAATACTGTGCAAAATTACATTTATTTCTGTAATTTAACTAGACCGAGATACCATTTAAAGGCTCGGGAACCTTTACAGGTGTTTCTATTTGCAATTTTAAATTTTAGCTGATTGGGGTCTTGTTAAATATCACACAGTGACCTTTTAATAATCTAGATAAGTGTAATGTTCCTGTTAGTAGTTCCTCCTGTTAAGTGCTTATTTATTTAAATTATTCAGGTTTATAAAAACATTTGGACATTTTATTATGCTCCAGTCATTACTCATTTATATTTCACTATTGTAGTAATTCTTGCATTCTTTAATGAAAAAAGTAACTAATTAGTTATTTTTGTTGGTAATTAGTTACTTTTATGATCTTGTAACTCAGTTAGTAACTGAGTTACTTTTTGACAAAGTAATCAGTAACTATAACTAATTACTTTTTTAAAGTAACGTTCCCAACACTGGACAAGAGACAGAAGACGGGCATCCACTCAAGTTTCTTATCCAGCCCCACTAACATGTTTGACCAAACAGTTAAATGACACAGCATTTCCCCCCATTCAACCAGCAAAATAAAGTACAGAAATATAGTTTTACTTACTGATAAAAAAGAAGCAGAAACTGCTTGGATGGTCTGTTAGTGCAGTTAATAACCACAGCTTGCCCTCTTTGTCCAAATAATTCCATGATTAACATCCAAACACCAACACACAGAGAACACAACTAAAGTTCAGAGAGTCAAAATGACCAAACATCTTTTAACATGAGTCTGAGGCCTCTCCCCAGAGCTAGATCTAAAGTCAAGTGGCTCTGATGCTCATTAATTATTCAGAACTTTAAGCATTTAATTACACTTAAACAGAAAAGTTACAAAACTATTCACTCCCCTTAGAATTGTCATGAATGTAAACTAGATCTATTAAACCTAAAATATGATTTTGTGACCAGGCTATAATCATGTTTATTTCTGCTGTGAAATTGGCATTTTTAACATGGGAGTCATGAGGATTTGCTCACTTCTGGTACCAGCACCTAGTGGATGAGGGTGGAACTGCAATTTTAGCCACTTTTTGGCTTCAAAAAAAAAAAAAAAGACCACAATGGCCCCTTGGTTGGGAGTTATCTGTAGGAGTAGAAATATTATTTGCGACCGACAAATGAGCTCTTTGTGCTAAACAAAGTAAAACATTTGCTGCCATATTCTAACATACAAAAAGATCCAAAACATCAAATCTCTGCAGTTGGGTGTATTTTACTCAACAAGCTGTTGTCTCAGCAGCAGACCAAACAGCTGTCATGAACTCAAAGCCACTACAGACGATTATTCTCAACTTGAAAATGGCTTTACATTCTCATTTTGCATACATTCAATGTGGATAAAATGCATATTTACTACATGATGCATCATATCTGTACAGTGCAGTACAATGTCAAAAAACTCCAAAGTCCTATAAGAACATTTAAAGATGCAGACTTCAAAGATTATTGCAGTAAACTGAAAATTTGAATAATGCTCTTGGTTGGATTCCTCGTCACAAGCGATTCTGTATTTTCATTTTATTTTATTTTTTGCAGGTTGTAAACAAATAAATAAGAAAACCACGTCCACACAGCAAATACAACAGCGTGTAAGTAATTCAAACAAACATTTGAACTGGACTTCAGGAGCACTTTTCTCTATGTTGTTGAGTCAGTTAGTGGCATTACAGCTCCATAATCAACTCTATCAAGCTCATAATGAAGCACTGCATTAGATTATAGGTAAACAGAAAAGTCTGCTTTAGAGATCTGTTTCTTTCCCTTTGTGGGGGATTTTTAGAAGTGCAAAACACTTTTTGCTAGCTGACTCGCAGATGCTGTGATCCTCAAAAAATGCCTGAACACACGACAAAGCTCTGTGCAGATAAAGAGAAAACAACCCACAAGGGAAGAAATGGTGCAGAGGGAAAGCGGTAGAGACAAATAAGCTGATTTGAAAAGTTTCTATTTGCACCTGACAGAGACAAGTTACTGAAAGAAGAATTGACCTTTCAGGAAGATGGATTTTTCAGGTGTGAGCCCAAAACTCTCACCAAAGATTAAAAAGACTCCATGCTATCGACCACAATCATGCAGCGAGCGTAGAGGGTTCTCCCGTGGTACCTCTAACTGAGAACACAAGTCTTTGACTGGGATGCACTTGCTGCTAGGAGGAGGGGAAAAAACAAGAAGGGGAAAGAAAGAAAATAAATTACTTTTATGATATGAGGTGAGCTGTATTACATGTTCTGGTTACAGCCGAGACATTTTCACTCAGAGGTATCTCAAACATTTGACATTTATATCAGAAAAAGAGAAGAAAAATAACTTCATGTGCCATTTATTTCTTGTGTGTGTGTGTGTGTGTGTGTGTGTGTGTGTGTGTGTGTGTGTGTGTGTGTGTGTGTGTGTGTGTGTGTTGATCTGAAAGCCTCCTACCTTGTTTGGCTGCTGCAGCTTTCTGAGCAGCCTCCTCTTTGGCTTTCTTGGCTGCTTCAATGGTTGCCAGTTTGGCCTCATGCTGCTCCTTCAAGGCATTCCACTCTTTCCTGTTGTTCAAGAGACGATCCAGCATGGGGGTGATCTCTTGGTGAAAACGGCTAAACTCCTGAGGGGAGGAAAATAAAACAAGAAATAAATGTGGTTTCCTGTGTCTAAACGGTGAACAATAATTAAATTGCAATTAAAAATTTCAGAGGATGCAAAAAGCCTGCAATAATTTAATTATTAAAGCACATTATTAATGGCAAATCTTTAAAACTGCTGTTTGGTTTAAGTTTGACTAGTTTAAGTCTGACCTTGTACACAAAAGTGCAGACAAAGTCGATGAAACCACACTGTAGCTTCGGCAGCTCATCTGCTTTGTTTCTGTCCATCATGGGCTGAAAAAAAGAAGAGTTATCGTTAAAGCAAATTACTAAATCTCTACATATCTGTTGATTACTGTGAAGCTAAAATATAATCCTGGCTGCAGCTACAGAAGCAGCTAATCTTTACGTATTCTAAATCCAGAATAAAACAATTGGAAGTTTGTGTTTAGCCGATAACTTTCTGTAAGGAGTGAAAGCCCTAGCCACCTTTACAGTGTGGGGATTATACATTTGTAGAATGCATGACTGTAGAAAGTGTGGGCAGTACCCCTAAAAAATGTACGGAGAAAAAATATTTGTAATTCTCAATGTAAATCAAAGATGGAAACAAAAACAAACAAAAATATTCAGAACTCCATGAAGAATCTGTACACATTTCAAAATATCAGTTAATGTTCAGCTTTTGTGTGATTTTCTGTTAAAAACTAAACTCTAAATCTAGATTTAGTCTGTTTTCCAGTAAAGGAAAATGTAAAAGAAATTCAACATAGTTTTGAAGGTGCATTCAACCAGTACCTAGAACACGTACGAACAACACACTCGACTATGGGCTTCTATGAAAAACTCATGCTGTCCACAAGTGAAACTGCCCACCCACATGCCTCGACAACCTCTCTGCAGTGAGTCACAGATTCCACCGCTGAAAAAGCACAACTGATCAAAATGAAAAGTTTTCCCTGCTGAAAGACACGATTAAATTCAGAGGTGAAAAAAGTGCAGGACAATCCTCTTGCACTTCGAGTGTCTCAAGGACGTGAGGGAATGAGATGAAGCCAGATGCAGGGCGGCAGGGAGGGAATGGTCAGCCGGGTCAAGGCCACAGCGACCGATCTTTCTGAATCAGTGCTCCACATAATGACTTGTGCTCTGCTCAACACTACCACCCCAGGGAATTTTATCTGTTTTTTCATTTCGTCTTCCACCTACGTCTCTGCCTCTTGTTCTATGTACTCGTTATGTACTTTTCTTCTCAAGATCCTAAATTGAAAGCCCAGAGAGACTTTATTACTGGTATTTAATATTTAAAAAAATGTAATTGTAGAACTGGTTTGCAGAAACAGAGGGTTTTTATTCGTCACAATACAAACTAAATGAACTCTATTTTAGGAATAATTTTAATGAGCAACATGAGTTTTAATAAGTTATTCTGGATTCTTGTAGAGATCTTACGATGGGTTGCTGCTCCAGAACCGTCCTCTCCAGGTCACCCTGCTCCCAGAACTCAGCAGCCACAGAGAGTGCCACCTAGAGAACAATCCGAGATTTAAGATGAAACCTCAATTCAATCCAGAAACCTAAGATTTATGCACTGCAATGTAAAAAAAAAACCTCCTATAGAGAATAGGTTACAACAGATTCCTTACATCCGTCATCCTATAAAGCTATTATAATGTCCCACAAATGAGTGGTATTGATGAATCACATGAGTTTCAAGCTTTGTGGCTCGATCAAATGAAAGCCTGTTTTGTCCTCCCTCACAAGCCAAAAACGGAGCAGTGTGAGATCAGGTTAATAATGTGCTAATTCTCTATTCAGAATAGAGAAGCTCCGTTTTGAAGGAGTTAGTCATCAAGTCAGTTTTGAGAGAACAACTGCCTCGATGGCGGCACAGCGACTCCATGTGCTTTTCTTCCAGAACTGGACAAAAAAGTAGAAAGAATTGCCCATTAAAATGTCAGCAGTGTATCTCACTCAGAACAGAGTATCTCTAGTGTTTCCCTGGGTGCATCACAGACCCCGCCCTCAGTTATTAAACCCCGTGAGGGTGATCCTTATGCAGGTTTTGATCTATTTTATCAAAATGTTGAACGTTAATAAGCATCTGGTTCGCAGTAGGAACCATTAGGACTAAATTAAGTTCTGATATCACATTTCTGCTCAACAACATCACCAAATGTGTTTTATTCGTCTTCGTCTTCGTCTTCCTCCGCTTATCCGGGTCCGGGTCGCGGGGGCAGCATCCCAATTAGGGAGCTCCAGGCCGTCCTCTCCCCGGCCTTGTCCACCAGCTCCTCCGGCAGGACCCCAAGGTTTTATTCTAGACTGGGAAATATCCCCAATCTGTTTAAACTCTCGGTTGTAACATTTCACTCTGCACTTGATTGTGTTTAAGACAGGGTTCAGAATATGGGGGAGCTAAAGGGGGCCCAGCTCACCTTAAAGTGTGATGGGCTTCCCCAAAAGTAGTCAACATACACACCAATGGGGAAGCCTCCATTCTCTGCCATGGAGCCCCCACTCCCACTCTTATAGACATTAGCTGGATGGAAACCCCAAAATTACGGAGGTTTTATCACACACACACACACACACACACACACATACACACACACACACACACACACACACACACACACACACACGGTCTCATGGAGATCGGACAGGGAGCTCGGCAGTAATAAATGCTCACCTATCTGGGTGTTGAGCAGGCAGACATGCTTGCTGTTAATGTCGATATAGGAATGCTTATAGACTTGATGATAATGTATTCATTACACATTTCACTAGAATAAGATGCTGAGTCAGGTGGTGATGAAGAGAATAAAAAAGCAGCAGGGTGGTTTTGATGCATGAGGCCATCAAAATCCTCTGCTGAGCACTGCAGATAAAAATTTAAATGACAAAATACTATTTGCTGCCTTCTTTATCTTTGCGTTTCACAGGGCCTCTACGCGTGTGTGTGTGTGTGTGTGTGTGTGTGTGTGTGTGTGTGTGTGTGTGTGTGTTATTTCTATAAATATACACACGTAAGACTAGAATACCTATGAGACCTTGTTTTTATGTGGACATATACCTTACTCTGGATCTCCCATGGTTTGGCAATGGCGGAAAGATCGCAGGCTGTCATCATCATGGCCCTGAGAACGCAGCACGCGACTGAGTTATCTGTTTCTGACTCTGCTTTGGAAGCTGTGTGCATTTCTACCTACATCACTATCTCTTTGCGAGTGGTCTCGAGCATCATGTATTTAGTCCAGTCGTTCCAGTTCTCGTAGGTCTTAGACTGGTCCACAATCTTCTGGAACATTGTCCTCTTCCTGCAGAGAAACAAACATTAAAGCACAAATTTCTAAATATTAATGCATGAACAAATAACCGAGGTGTTTAGATAAAAAGGTAAATATTATTACTTTAAAATGGTTAAATCATTGGGTATTTTGAAACAAAAATTTGAAAAGCAATAATAAACTTTAAATAACTTTGAAAGGTTTGCTTAAGGCAACTCAGATTTAGATATTTCTGACAGACCCGTTGATTAAAAAACAAAACAGATTCACATTTTAACAAACTGTGATGCTACAAAATTGTAATGAAGAGTGAGGAGCTTAAACTATGACATACTATTTTCTTCCAGTCAGCTGTAAAACTTTCAAATGCTGTTGCAGGAGATAACATTGGCCCTCCTGATGATCCCAGGTATTGTGCTTGGTTTAGTTTTTTCTCTGCTGTTTGTATCTTTGTGCAGATTAAATGTGAAGAAAACCTTACTTGAATTATTTGCTTCACTGACTTAATAGATAATAAATCCAACATTATTTTTTATTTGTTGAAAAGTTTGGAAACCTGTTTGTGCTGAGCTCTGGACAACACCATTAGTTTTACAATAGCTAAAAATAGATTGATGTAACACAATGCATTCTGGGAGTTAGCCCTAGACAAGCAAGCATGCATTTTACATGGGTGTCCATGGATCTGACTCACTTTGCTCGTCACAAAGTTGTAGTTTTGTTTCCCAAAAAAGGAACTAAGCACCACTATTGGGGGTTGTACAAATCACTCTAGACACCCAGCTCGGATATCACAGAAGACTTTTTTAATTGGTTTTCCAAAGCCGGGCAAGGTCCACAACAACATGACACAGCTGCAAAGGGAATGAGCCGAGCTAAAGGCAAAGAAAAGCGGAGGCAGTACTTATGTGGAAGAGTGTGGAGCAGATCCTTACATTTTGCAAATAACCTAAAAGTAAAAAAATAAAAAATGAAAAGAAAAGAAAATATACTTAGAGTAAATGTTACATGAGCACTGTGAGCAATTGTTTGAGCACATAAGTTTGAATTATGTTTCGGTCAATATTTTTTTATTGAATGCAGTTTGGAGTTGTAGCATTAGCGCTCAGCAGCACTTGCGGGATGATGTCTAATGTTTGCCATTCAGAGAATTAAATAAAAGTTCAAGAAGCAGCGTTCTTATATGAAATCTCAAATCTTTCTCTCAATATTTAGAGTTCCACTTTGGGTAATTTTGGTAGTCCGTAGCTGTGTTCCTAGTTTTTTTTTTTTTTGTTCTTTTTCTTTGTTACAAATTTCCATCACACATCGCAGCTATTCTTCATTCTCTATCAACTCGCTTTCCTTCTTCTTCTTTGGCATCTAACTGCAGCTGGCATCAATCAAACTGCATTACTGCCACCTCCTGGTTTACCCAGTTAGTAACAGTATAAAGATATGTGTCATCTCTGATTGTCAAAATTGAGAATCTTGTTTTATATATATATATATATATATATATATATATATATATATATATATATATATATATATATATATATATATATACACACACACACACACATATATATATATATATATATATATATATATATATATATATATATATATATATATATATATATATATATATATATATTTTTTTTTATCAATCAATGTTTCCCAAAAGTCAACTAAGATTCTGCTTCTTGGTCCTGATTACTTGGATTACTTTAAGATTTCTGTCTCTGGATGTTTGAGCTGATGTGTTCATGGGATCTATCAGAAGTTTTTATTTTGTTTGTTTGTTTCTGCCTGCTTGTTTCAATGTTCCAACCTCACATTTTAGAACAAGATTGTTGAATCAAAAAAAGACTGAAACCATTTTTGTTATACTGACTTGAAGTAGAGAGCCAAGTCGGTGGCAATTATTGCAATGTCCATGAGGTGGATGACGATGTCGTGCTGACGACGGTTCAGATTCTGATAAATGTTTAATGCCTGAAGCACAAGAAAAAAGACAAAATGTCACTTGGAGTTACACTTTAAGAAAGCAGTTCGACTGAGGAGAAGGTGAGCAATCAAAAGGGACACATCCTTTTATTTTAAACATAAAGAAAGCATTAAATTAAGTACTTTTAGGAAGCGTTTTGTAAAGAGTTTAAGCACAAATATTTTCATAAACGGCAAAGAAAATTAACAGAGGTTGGGTTTTTAGGGGAAAGATGAAAAATGTACTTGATCAGTAAATACTGAACAAATATTTTTAGACTTGCTGGTAAAATTAACTGCTCATATTTCTCTGTGATGCTGCCTTGCATCACAACTGCCCTTGCTGTGCCCTGCCCTGCCTGTGTGTTCGTAGCTCAACCCACCTCATCCCTCAGCAAAGTCTTGCCAAACTCCAGATGGTGTCTCTCCAGGATAGAGGAGCCATGAAGCTTTGCGAGGGGATTACCAGACCTGGAAACACACAAACACACAGCCTGATGGGAGGTTTTGATGTGATAAATCATGCATGTTAAACCCCAGGGGGTCTGGCCTGGTGTGTCCACTGCTAATGGTAAGTCATTAGCTCATCCATCAGCAGGTGGACCTGTGCAGCTGGAGGTGTACCCGGTCAGTAACAAATAACTGATGCTCCTAACATGTCGCAATATTTTCACCTAAAGAGCTGATGTCAGGCCGTCTGTATGCAGCACAGAGGGAGCAACAGCTATTGATCAAAAAGGCTCAGAGACGCTGATGAAGAAACTGGGTCATTATAGCTTTGGGTACGCCTGTATATTTTCTGGCCGCTTGTTGGTATTATTTTTTATTTGACTTAATTTCATAGATTGCTGTAGTCTGCAACTTAATAGTTTAACCATCTTAAAGAAAAACAATCCAGATAAGTTTTCTGTGTTGACTCGTGTTAATTTAATAATAAACTGCTCCATGTTAGCTGATAAAATAAAATATCACCTGTTGCTTCCATCTCAGGAACATTGCTAAGCTGAGTCCCATTCTGTACCACTCTGAACTTGAGACTGTTATCCGCACCTCCATCTCCTCATGCGTCTGAGCAAAACCTCCCTGAACCGTCTTCTGACCAAGTCCTCCAAACACACCCACATCACCCCGCTTCTCCTCCAGCTTCACTGGCTGCTAGTTAACTTCAGGGTTCCCTTCAAGATCCTGGTTCTGGTCTATAGGACCTTACATGGACGAGCACCATCATATGTTGGTGATCTTCTCAGTCCCTACACCCCCAGCAGGTCCCTGAGGTCCAGTGATCAAAGCCTACTGGTTGTGCAACGCACCAGGCTAAAGACCAAAGGTGACAGGCCATTTGCTGCCGTGGCCCCCAGACTCTGGAGCTCTATCCCCCTGAGCCTGAGATCAGTGGACTCAGTGGTCTCCTTTAAAAAGCAGCTGAAGACTCACTTGTTCAGACTGACTTTGGTGTGACCTTCACCACCCCCGTCTCCTTATTATGTTCTTATTGCACCTTTCCTGGGATCCATTGATTTCCCTCTATCCTATTCATTTTATCTCTTCCTTTCCCTAATTATTTTTCTTTTCTCCTTTTAAACATATTTTTTAACAATTTTAGAAATATTTTTATACTTTATATATTTTTTGTTTTTGTGAAGTGCCTTGTGGGTTTTATCTTGAGAGGTGCAATATAAAAGGTTGTCTTCTTCTTCTACTTTGACAGTAGTACCTGTTCACCTGCACTATCCTAAATGATTAGCAGAAGGCTTTTTTTTCTACTGGCAGCATTAAAAATGGTAAAGGTTTTTGCTGTTTCTTGTTCCTAAACAAAAAAGAGATGGAACACTGGTAGACATAGTAAGCAAGTGGGCGGGGACTAATTTTAAGGACATTTTTGCTCAGTTCCAGCTTCACTTCAGTTCTAACGCAGCTTCAGCCATCATTTTATTTATTAATTTATTTGCAATGTATCTAGTAGTTCTTGCTTTTCCTTTTTTTATTGAAAAGGTGAACCTATAGGTGTATAAGATCAAATCCAAAGTAATTTATGTCACTCTTCAGGTAATGAACACCACCATGATGTTTCTTTACTGTCGTTTCTGTTTTCTCTTACTTCATCTGGTAGAGGTTGTTGGTTCCTCTGTGATCAATGTCATGACAGAAGCCAGCAGTCACCATGGCCATGCACTCCAGGTCAGTGTAGTAACGCTTCAGATCACCTGTCTGAGAAAGACAGTCAGCGTGAGAGGAGAAGATGTGAATATACCCATCCAGGACTAGGTAACACAACATAAACCAATACAATTACAAATGAGGTATTTTCTATTGGTTCTGTGAGTAGACAATAATGACAACACCGAGTAATTTACAGACGCTTCATTTCTTCTAACATTTACTATTTTCTCTTGCTCCAAAGCACAGACACACATTAAATCATGCGTGCTGTTTGCATTACATTCTGAAGAATGATACAGGGGGTGGGAAGTAGAGGAGATTTTTATCACGTTGAATCAGAGAGAAAAAATGAGCAATGGTTTAAATGAAAACCTAGCAGAAGAGGAGGAGGTAAAGCACGAGGTGAAGGACTGGTAAAAACGTTGAGAGAAAAGGAGAATGAAGGGAGAAGGAGGAGGGAGTCAAAGTGATGTGAGTAACCATAAGCAGGGTGAACATGGTCTGTCCAACGTTAAATCCGTGTCTCCAATTGTGGTACGTGATCCTCCTGTAGCCTTTACTGACAGAGTACATAAATCTCACCAAGACCTGAAAAAAATAACCAAACAATAATAATATTGTTAGAACCAGAGTAAGAATGCATGCTCCAAAAGCAAAAAAAAAAAAAAAAAAAAAAAAGAAAAAAGCATGGACTCTATGTTGCATCATCAATCTGTTAGAATAGAATTTTATTTAAATGTTTTTATCTTTATCTTTATATACATATATACATATATATATATATATATATATATATATATATATATATATATATAGTATTAAATTTTGATACTGTATTCTAAGGGTGAAATATGCTTTGGTTTTGTTTTAAATTCAGTATGGTACACTTTAGTTATTTCAAGGCTATGATGGATTTGGGAAATTGATTTGATAACGTGCATGGTGCATGGTGCATGGCTCAACTTGCAATGTCAAAGGACAACTTAACATTTTAACCCTTTGTAAACAAATATTTTCTCTGACCCAAAACAAGAATTTCAGTTAGTTTTTGTTATTTTGACGTGTTTGAAATTTCACACACTTGAGCTTTGACTCTTCATGCAAGACGTGAATGTCTTTTTTAACTGTGGGGAAACAGGCCATCAACTGTTTCGAGAGAGTGCTCGCTGCAGGACCACAAAGGGGGAGCTGCACCAGAGTCAGCCCCACCCATGTGTTCTGCAGTGAGCACTGCTTGGCCTTTTCCTTAAGCCCTAGGCCTATTTTGAAGCCTATTCCTCAAAAAATGGTAAAAAAATGCAATTTAATGGTAAAAATAGTTTAGATAGCCTTGTAGGGCTTGGTTTGCTGATTAATTTGATGGGAAATATTACTATTTCTTCTGTAGTGTCAGGGTTGGTTTGGGCCTGTTAAGGGACTAACGTCACAGGGTCCCCCACCTGGGGGACACTAGGGCTTAATGGTTTTGATTTAAAATTTTACTTTTAATTTTGTAAACATGAAAAGATGAAAATTATGCTACTTGATTAATAATAATAATAATAATAATAATAATAATAATAATAATAATAATAATAATAATAAGTCCTGCAAAGTTCAACCCCCACCTCCACATCGTGCAGGACGGGCAACGTAAGCATGACAATCCAGTCATGTCTCGGCTAATTGGGCTCTGACAACATCTCACTATGATGAGTCAAACAATCAGAAAACCATACCGCATCGCTTGTCACGCGGTTCAACAATGAGCGCGCCATTCAGCAGGGGACCAGGCTGATGGTGAAAAGTGTGCTACTGGAACAAACTCCACCCACCCCCAGGCATCTGTGGACCGGCTGTGCGAAGTTATCCTTCAACCAGCCGCCCATGATGTAAAACTTACCACAAATGAAAACGAAAGTAAAAGGAAGAAATGGACTAGGGAGGAGTATAAACAAGTTATGGAAGCGTACATCACAGCTCAACTAAAACCATCAGGAGAGAGCAACACTAAACAAACCTTTACTCTATGGAGAAATGCAAACCCCACATCAAGACCCAACATGGACCCCAACAAACTGTCCAATGTAAGAAGGGACATCATCAAACAGAAAAGACTTACAGATGCATAGGTGGAAGCTATTAGGAGAAAGGTCAGACTTACTGTAGAAGAAAATGAAAACACAGTGGAAGACGGCAGACATGAAGAACAGGAATATAAAATCAGGAATGAAGGAGACCAACCTCAACAGCAAGAAGTAGATGGAGTGACTGAAGAGGGTACCAACAGAACATATGAAAAACACACAGACTTTGAAAAAGTCTGAGACAGCATACTCCAGAAATGGATGGAAGCAAAGCTCCAAGGGCTGGAGAATCGAGACAAGCTGCCTAAGATATATAGCAACAAAAATATCAAGAACCCCATCAGCCTAGCCAACAGAGCAATACAAGACACCAAACAAGACTACTCTATATCAATGGACCTCACATTATTTAATGAAATATGTTATGCAGCAGCTACAGTAATCACAGACCTGAGTTGTGCCAAGAAAATAAAAAAACAAGGAAAAAGAAAACAGCCCAAATGGAAGGCAGACATCGAGAAGGACAATCTCAAAAAGAGAAAAGATCTACTCACAGAAATTGAAAAAGGTAACATTACTAATAAAAGAAAAGAGAGGCAAATGAAGAAGAGGTATGACATCCAGGACACAACTGACATTGTGGAAGATAAAGAAAAGCTCAAACAACAGATACAGGCCAAGGCACAAAGAATCAGAAGATATGAAAAGAGAAGTAAACACTTCAGACACAACCATGTTTTCAAAGTTGACCCAAAGAAGTTCTACAGAGAACTTGACAAGAAACAGATAGAAATCAAAGAACTACCATCTCTGGAAAAAGTTGAAGAGTTCTGGAGCAATTCCATCTTACAGTTCTTTTTAAAAACACAGAAAAGGTTTATTTACCTGCAACGTTTCGTTTGCGGCTGCAAACATCATCATTCTGACGCCGATGGTGGTGTTCGTTTATCCACGGGCAGCAGAAGACGTTGTTGCCCTCTGCTGCCCGCTCTCCCCTCTCCGATGATGCAGTCCCATGCGCGATCCAACGAGTAAACTCCATCGTCTCTGTTCATAGTCCCACATCCACGTCTCCTTATCTCGATAGCTTCTTTAATCCATCTTTTGTATTTCTGTTGTTCGGTGTTTATGATCCTTGTGTTGTCCCAGTCCATTATATGGTTTTCTCTTGTGCAGTGATCTGTTACGGTTGACTTCTTTATTGTGCTTTCTGCTTCTTGTTTTGCTGCTCTTGTGTGTTTTCTACTTGCCTCTTTCTCGCACTCCTTTCTATGTTCTATTGTTCGTGTGTTGAGTTGGCGTCCGGTTTCTCCTATGTATGTTTTATTGCAGAGTTTGCATGGGATTTCATAAATGACTCCACATTTAAGTCCAGCTGGTATCTTGTCTTTTGGGTGTACTAGTCTGTTTCTAACTGTTGTGTATGGTTTCGTTGGTGTGTTTATGTTGTGTTTTTTCATTGTTGCTCTTATTTTTTCTATTATGCATTTGATGTATAGTAAGGTTATCACTGGTTTTGTTCTTGTCTTTCTGGGTTTCTGGTTCTTTGCTTTGGTTGTTTTTTTTTTCTGTTGTTGTTTGTTGCTTTCCTTTGTTTATTGCCCATATCGGGTATCCGCAGGTTTTTAAAGCAGAGAGGGGAGAGCGGGCAGCAGAGGGCGACAACGTCCTCTGCTGCCCGCAAATAAACGAAGGAAGTGACGCCACCATCTGCGTCAGCCTGATGATGTTTGCAGCCGCAAACGTAACATTGCAGGTAAGTAAACCTTTTCTGTGTTTTAAAATGAACTGAAAGCTGGAATTTGAAACTAAACACAGCAAGAACACAACAAAGATGTTTAAAGAAAAATACGGACAACAAGGAACGAAGGACTTCCGCCTTTTGGAACGATTACATCAAAAACGCACACGTCTTAGAAACCACCTTTGCTTCAATTTAAGATGTCGGAACGAAAACATCACACCAGCAAGCCTACAGCTGAAAACACCAATCCAAGACAGCACAGAACATAATGGAAAGAGCACAGAGAGCACTGCTCAAAGAAAGGATAAGAAACGTCATAACCAAACAGAAGCAAGTGGAAAACAAACTGGAAAGAAGACACCTGGACTTAAAAAGGAATTACAAACTTGATGAACAAACGGAGGAACTAATTAAAGGACACATGATGGAAAAACAGGAAAAAGAGTTCATAAAAGTAAAAGAAAGACTTATAAAGAAGTTAAACTAACTCATCAACAAGAAAAAGAGGGAAGAAAAACAAGAGAACACCACACAAAGCTCATGGGTATGTAACATTTCACAATACGAACTAACAGAAGCAGAAGAAAGCACATTAAAAAAAGGTTTAAATTTTGCAGTCACACCAAATAAAATACAATACGATGAATTTCTCGTAGCAACAGAACTAGCATGTCAACAGATCACAGATGAGGGAAAGAAAGCAGAACTTAGAAATAATGTAGTTGGGATATTAAAAAACAGCCAAATTCAACACAGCAATATTACAAAAGAAGAACAATCAGCCATGACAGCTTTATCCAAAAATGAACAGATAATTATTCTACCGGCAGACAAAGGAAGAACCACAGTGGTAATGGACAGAGAAAAATATAAACAACAGGTGAAACAGATGCTAGAGGACAAAAATACATACAAAATACTTAAAAAGACCCAAGAGAAAGCATTAAGAAAAATATGAAAAAATTACTGAAGCCACTACAAGAAAATGTCAAAATAACAGAAAAAATGTACAAACACTGGATTCTTACAACAAACATAATACCAAGAATATATGGAACACCAAAAATACACAAATAAAACACCCCACTTAGAACAATAGTTGACAGCATAGGTACACCAACATTCAACATGGCAAAAGAAGTCAGCTAAATCATCAGCCCGTTATTAGGGAACACAGCTCAACACTGCAAAAATAGTATAGAACTGGCAAAAGAACTAAAAAAGATTACAATAGAAGACAACGACATACTCATCTCACACGTCGTCACATCCCTGTTCACAAAAATACCAACCCCAAAAAACCATAGACATAGTAGTTAACAGAATCAGACAGGACAAGACTTTACACAAAAGAACAAACCTCACAGAAGATGACATAGCACAACTGATAGGACTGGTAGCTAACTCCACTTTCTTCACATACGACAACACAATATACAGACAACTGGGAGGCTTCGCCGTGGGTAACCCGTTATCAGCCACCCTGTGCGAGTTTTTCATGGAAGACCGAGAACAAAAAGCCGTAGCCACTGCCCCCCCAAACTGCAAAATAAAATTATGGAAACGCTACGTGGATGACATACTGGAAATCATTCCAAAATGACAAACAGAAACACTAAAACAACACTTAAATAACATTGGTTACACAGGCAACATAAAGTTCACATATGAGTCAGAAACAGAAGGCAGCATAGCATTTATGGATATGAAAATCACCAGACAGACCGACGGGACCCTAAACATAAACACATACAGGAAACCAACACACACAGACCAATATCTATTATGGACATCAGAACACCCTACCATACACAAAATATCAGTAATCAGAACATTATATCACTGAGCAAACATAATAACAGAAGAGAGAGACCGTAAACAAGAGGACAAACACATACAGCATACTTTAAAGACCTGCGGATACCCGACATGGGCAATAAACAAAGGAAAACAACAAACAGCAACAGAAAAAAAAACAACCAAAGCAAAGAACCAGATCCCCAGAAAGACAAGAACCAAAACCAGTGATAACCCTACCATACATCAAAGGCATGACAGAAAATATAAGAGCAACAATGAAAAAAACACACCATAAACACACCAACAAAACCATACACAACAGTTAGAAACAGACTGGTACACCCAAAAGACAAAATATCAGCTGGACTTAAATGTGGAGTCATTTACAAAATCCCATGCAAACTCTGCTATAAAACATACATAGGAGAAACCGGACGCCAACTAAATACACGGACAATAGAACACAGAAAGGAGTGCGAGAAAGAAACAAGTCGAAAACACACAAGAGCAGCAAAACAAGATGCAGAAAGCACAATAAAGAAGTCAGCCGTAACAGATCACTGCACAAGAGAAAACCATATAATGGACTGGGACAACACAAGGATCATAAACACCGAACAACAGAAATACAAAAGATGGATAAAAGAAGCTATCGAGATAAGGAGACGTGGATGTAGGACCATGAACAGAGACGATGAAGTTTACTCGTTGGATCGCACATGGGACTGCATCATCGGAGAGGGTAGAGCGGGCAGCAGAGGGCAACAACGTCCTTTGCTGCACGTCCTTTGCTGCCCGCGGATAAACGAAGGAAGTGACGCCACCATCAGCGTCAGCCTGATGATGTTTGCAGCCTCAAACGAAACATTGCAGGTAAATAAACCTTTTCTGTGTTTTTAAAAGAACTGTAAGATAGAATTTGAAACTCAACATAGCAAGAACACACCAAAGATGTTCTGGAGCAATGTTTGGGGAAAAAGAGAAAAACCACAATGAGGCAGCACAGTGGATCAAAGAAGAATCAATCAGTCAATCAATCAGCCTTTATTTATAAAGCACCTTACAGGCATGAGCATGCCACCAATGTGCTGTACAACAAAATAATAAAACAATAAAACATATAGCACCACAGACATAATTAAAACCACAATTAAGAATTACAAAATATAAAATATTAGCAATTGCTATCCCACAGAATTAAAAGCCAGATCGTAAAAGTAGGTTTTCAGCCTCATTTTAAAAACCGCAACCAATGGAGAGCCCCTAATGGTTAGGGGCAGTGCGTTCCACAGTTTCGGACCCGCAACAGAGAAGCAGAAAGATTGAAGAGCCAACCAGTACAGGAGTGGACAAACATCAGCAAGACAGAAGTAATACTGGCACTAAAGAAAGCAAATATTTGGAAGTCACCTGGAGAAGACAAAGTACATAACTTTTGGCTTAAACATCTCAAAGTCATACATGAAGATCTTGCAAGAGAATACACAGAAATCATTAAAACACCAATAAAGAGCCCAACCTGGCTAACACAGGGTCTAACATATCTGCTACCCAAGACCAATGACACAAAAAACCCTAAGAACTACAGACCAATCACATGCTTACCAACGATGTACAATATCCTCACAAGTATCATCACAGAGAGAACATACACCTTCCTCGACAACAACAACATGCTACCACCAGAACAAAAAGGCTGTAAGAGAGGTAGTTATGGAAGCAAAGACCAACTCCTGATCAACAAGATGATACTGGAAGACAGCAAGGGGAAGAAGAAAAACCTGAGTACAGAATGGATAGACTACAGGAAAGCCTTCGACAGTGTACCACACTCATGGATCATCAAAGTAATGGAACTTCATAGAATCTCACCAACTCTCATCACCTTCATGAAGACAAGTATAGAATCATGGAGGACCACTATGATGCTCACTTATGAGGAAGGATCCATCAAGACAAGACCAATAAAAGTGAGGTGTGGTATCTTTCAAGGAGACTCACTGTCACCTCTCCTTTTCTGTCTATGTCTAGCCCCACTCAGCACCATGCTAAACAACAGTGAACATGGATATGAGGTTCAAGGTAAGAAGATCAACCACCTTTTTTACATGGATGACCTGAAGACCTATGCCAAAAAATGATAACCAACAAGAGGGACTACTGCAAATAGTCAAGCTCTTCAGTGATGACATCTGCATGCAATTTGGACTTAACAAATGTGCAAAGGCTACATTCAAAAAGGGAAAACTCACATCAACATCAAACATACAATTGGACCAAGAGACTGTCATAATGGAGCTCAGTCAAGAGGATACATACAAATATCTTGGGGTCAATGAAGGAGTTGGAATACAACATGCCACCATGAAAGAAAGTCAAAAGAGTACTACAGAAGAGTCAGGCTTGTCATCAAGAGTGAACTTAATGCTGCAAAAAAGATCAAAGACATCAACATTTTAGTATCATCAACTAGCAACTTAAAGAAGTAAAGAAACTAGACACCAAGACCAGAAAATTGCTGACTTCTGAAAGAATGCACCACCCAAAAGCGGATGTAGAAAGATTGTATCTACCAAGACAGATTGGAGGCAGAGGACTTACCCAACTTGAGATGGCTAACAAAACAACAACAATGGCATTGAAAACCTACCTTGAAACAACAGATGATGCCCTATTGATCCTCTTTTGTCAACATGAAGCTCGAAAGAAGCTGTACTCTGTTACAAAAGAAGCTATAAGATATGCACAGGAACTAAGCACCCCAGATGTGGCAAGAAAAGAGAACAAAACAGTAACAAGCTTTGCCAAGAGGACCAAATGGGAGGCAAAGAAATGGGCCCAAAAGAGGATGAGAGAAACATGGGAGGAAAAACCAATGCATGGACAATACCCCTTGAGAGTAAAAAAAAAGCAGACGTAGAACAAGATCATACTCATCAGTGGCTACGCAGAGCAGGACTGAAGGCAGAAACTGAAGGATTGGTGATAGCAGCACAAGACCAGAGCCTGTCAGCGAGATCATGACACCACAATTCAATTCAATTCAAGTTTATTTATATAGCGCCAAATCACGACAAGAGTCGTCTCAAGGCACTTCACATAATAAACATTCCAATTCAGGTCAGTTCATTAAGCCAATCAGAAAAAAATGTTTCCTATATAAGGAATGCAGCACATTGCATCAAGTCGACTATACAGCAATCCTCATACTAGGCAAGCATATAGCGACAGTGGAGAGGAAAACTCCCTTTTAACAGGAAGAAACCTCCAGAAGATCCTGGCTCAGTATAAGCAGCCATTCTCCACGACTCACTGGGGATCGAGAAGACAGAGCACACACACACACACACACACACACACACACACACACACACACACACACACACACACACACACACACACACACACACACACACACACACACACACACACACACACACACACACACACACACACACACACACACACACACACGCACCAAGCAATGTGTCTATGGTTGCATTGTGATTGTTTAGTAAATATTCTATTTAGCGAGAGATAAACTTTCAAGATCATGAAAGATGGAACAGACCCCATGTGTAGAATGTGCAGCCAATATGAAGAAACCATTGACCACATTCTCTCAGGCTGCCCCACGCTAGTCAGAACTGAGTACATCCACAGACATGACAGGGCAGCAAGCTATATCCACTGGAAGATCTGCAAGCATTTCCATCTACCAGCTGCAGATAAGTGGAATGAACACCAACCACCAACAGTGACTGAAAACAACAACATCACAGTGTTGTGGGTCATACCAATCAACACAGACAGAGAAATCATGGCTAACAGACCAGACATAATCATCAAAAACAAAGAAGAGAAGACCTGCCTCATGATTGACATGACCATCCCATCTGAAAAAAATGTCACCTCCAAGGAGCTTGAAAAGCTATCAAAGTACACAGACCTGGAAATAGAAGTCACAAGAATGTGGGGGATGAAGACAACAACAATACCCGTCATAGTGGGCGCACTTGGCCTCATCAAGAAGGGACTGGAAAAGAGAACAAAACAGATTCCTGGAAACCCAACAGTCCAAGAAATCCAGAAGATTGTTCTTCTCGGAAGTGCCCACATCATCAGAAGGACGCTTTCCATAAACCAACCCTGAAACTGCCTTAGAAGCATGGATTGATTCTGGCACTTCAGTGAAAGCATACAAATATACAAAAAAACATAATAATAATAATAATAATAATAATAATAATAATAATAATAATAATAATAATGATAATAATAATAATAATAATAATCAGACCTCTCTGGGAATGTGAAACTTGTCCACCACTTTCAGATCATAGTACATCTTGATGCCACATTTGACAAGGTCCAGCTCACTGTGGTCAAAGTCACAGAAGTGAAACTCTGAGATTTCAGCCTTCTTCGAGTTTGGAAGGACCTCTGACTGCAATGAAGATCAAACAGAAAAATACATTTTTCATAGAAACTTTTAGTTATTATTATTATTTTTTAATATTTACAATTAGTCAATGTATCAAAGGGAACAATTTAAGTCACAGTTTATTTTAAGTAATCAATGTAATTTGAGTCGTTTCATCACTTCTTATTGTGACGTTTTTTTTAGATGCGGACAGAATTAAGTTGCATTGAAAATCACTCATTCTCCTGTTTATTTACCAGAATCTCTTGAAGTTCCTCCTCCTCACACTCATCTGGTTCCTTTCCCCATCTCTCTCTGGTGTCCTGGAGAAACATGCATCACAAACACACTCACCTTGGATGAAGCAGAACAGCATCAATCAGCTGACTCCTGATCTAAGGTCAAACAAAGTGATGTCTTTCAGGTTTTGTTCTCTCTCTGTCCTCTGACAAATCACCTCATAGAAACCCTGACAGCTTATTTCAGCTTATTGATGAAGTTCACTGATTTTTATATCAACTGCATCAAACAGCTGCTTCCAGGCTAACTTGGTTTGTTCTGTATAGATCAAGATTTTAATCTTGAATTATTTCCTAACCTGTGAAGCATTGTGATGCATCAGACATATTTTTAAAAAGGAAGAAAGGAAGAGAACAATCTCTTTTTTAGCACCTCTCAATGTAAAAATCACGAGGCACTTTACAAGTAACAAACTGATGTTTTCAGCTTCTTTTTAAAGGAGACCTCTGAGTCCACTGATCTCAGGCTCTGGGGGAGAGAGCTCCAGAGTCTGGGGGCCACAGCAGCAAATTATCTGTTACCTTTGGTCTTTAGCCTGGTCTGCTGCACAACCAGTAGGCTTTGATCACTGGACCTCAGGGACCTGCTGGGGGTGTAGGGACTGAGAAGATCACCAATGTAAGATGGTGCTCGTCCATGTAAGGCCCTATAGACCAGAACCAAGATCTTGAAATGAACCCTGAAGTTGACTGGCAGCCAGTGAAGCTGGAGGAGAAGCGGAGTGATGTGGGTGTGTTTGGAGGACTTGGTCAGAAGCCGAGCACAGGCATTCTGAACCACCTGTAGACGGTTCAGGAAAGTTTTACTCAGACATGTGAAAAGAGAGTTACAGTAGTCTAAGCGTGAGGAGATGAAGGTGTGGATAACTGTCTGAAGTTCAGAGTGGGACAGAATGGGACTCAGCTTAGCAATGAAGGAGTTTGGTGAGGCCATGGAGAAAGACTATCGATCAGCTCCAAAGAGGTTCTGGCAAACTGTCCGGCGCCTCAGGAAAGGAAGGCAGCAACTCGCTCACACTGTTTACATTGGGGATGGGGAGCTGCTGACGTCAACTGGGGCTATAGTCGGACTGTGGAAGGACTACATTGAGGAGCTCCTCAATCCCACCTACGCATATTCCGAGGAGGAGCCAGAGCCGGGAGACCTGGGGATGGACTGTCCAATCTCTGTCTCAAGTTCAGAGCAGGACAGAATGGGACCCAGCTTAGCAATGTTCCTGAGATGGAAGAAGGAAGAGTGAACAAGAGAAATGACATGAGAATCCATGATGAGATCGTGGTCAAAGGTCACACCAAGATTCCTGACAGAAGGTTTGGTGTGAGAAGCAAGCTGACCAAGAGAGTCTCTGACTTTGGGAACCAGCTTGTCTGGGGCACAGATGAGGATCTCAGTCTTATCTTCATTCAGCTGTAGAAAGCTCCCAGCCATCCAGGTTTTGATAGAGTCTAAGCAGGTGTGTAACAGCTGCAGCTTAGACATCTCATGGGGCTTAAAGGAGATGTACAGTTGGATGTCATCTGCATAAAGATGGTAGGAGATTCCTTTAAAAGAGCTCAGGATGTGCTGAAGAGGAAGCAGATAGAGGAGGAAGAGTAGAGGCCCCCAGCAAAGAACCTTGTGGGACACCATGGGCGAGGGACGTGGTGGAGATGGCCACAGAGAAGGAACGCTTAGACAGATAAGAGGAGAACCCCTCTAGAGCAGTTTCTGGTAGGCCTACTCAGTCTCTATACATTCAACATCACATTTTCGTAAAACTAAAAATGTTTCGGTTTAAAAGTATTTACCTAATTGTAGTCTTCTGTGTGGTAGAATGTAACCAAGTTTCTCTAACTTCTTCTCTGTGTTTAGCAATATATCACTGTCAAAGACATGTCTCCCCAGACTCTACCCTTTCCCCACTGCTCCATAACAAATGTGTTTAGCATCCATCAACTTCATGGCTGCATTTCGTCAAAAAACACGAGACATGCTCCATTTTAGGGGTTGATGAGTTTAAAACACAAGAGACAAAAAAAAAATCCCTTGATGATGTTTTCAGAATTTAGATAGCTGCATTAAAACATCCATTAGGCTTTTGTAAATGTTTTAAAACTTATATCTGATTTGACAAAAACTGTGTAACTGCCAGACTTTATTTTCACATATACTGACCAGAATGTTCTGGATTTCATCCTTGCGACACTTGACGTGGTACATAACCATGTCCTGGAAGATGTCCTTCCTGTTCTCCAGCTTGTTCATCTTGTCATAAGTGTCGGTGTTCAGCACAGACCAGCCCAGGAACTGGGTCAAAGACTGGACATGGGTGTGAGAGAAAGAAATTGAGGTTAGAAGTGGTGAGTCAGTAAATATCATGCAGTAAAGACAAAGTCTACACAGATCCTCTGACAGGTAAAATTAGGGTCTATAACACCTGACCAATATTGGTTTTTCTATTACCAATTCCAATACGTAGAGGCCACTTTAAGCTGATGGACCATATCTTCTGCCAGTTTTTGGGCTGATTTCTTATGTTCCATATCAAAATGTTTTCCACCTTATGCTAAAAGGTCACTGATAACATCTGTTGATGCACAAAATTAAAAAGAATCTTTAAGAGCATTTGTTATGCAGATGTGTATCAGGAGCATAAACATTTAAATAAAATTCTGCAGCATCAACATTTAAATAAAATTCTGCAGCATCAGCAAGCTGCCCAGAGATCTGCCTGGCTTTAGATCAGCTTTATTAAGGAGGTACATTGGCCGACTGATATATTTAACTACCCCTACCTACAAGTGCATAACACATTTTTGATCAAATAAAATGACAAATGACCTGAACTGGTAAAGCATCTTTCTTAGTCAGAGAACTCCTAAGCGCTTTACACTACCGTGAATCATTTATCCCTGCATTCACACACTGATGGTGATGAGCTACAATGTAGTCACTGCTGCCCAGTTATGGGGCAGACACTTAACTCCTCTGCCATCGTTATTATTATTGTGTCAATGAAATCAATGGAAAACATTCAAACACTTCATGCATAATTTAAATTAAAATTATTCTCTAAGGTAGCCTAGAAATGTAGACAGCGAAAGCTGAAGCTCACGTTCTGATGAAGCCAACAGGACCACATCATCTGCAAAAAGCAGAGACCTGATTCTCAGGCCACCAAAACAGATGCCCCCCACACCTTAGCTGTGCCTAGAAATCCTGTCCATTAAGGTTATGAACAGAATCGGTGACAAAGGGCAGCCTTGGTGGAGTCCAACTCCCACTGAGAAGGAGCCCGACTTACTGCCGGCAATGCGGACGAAACTCTGACACCGGTCATACAGGCACCTAACAGCCCATATCAGAGGGCACGGTACCCCATACTCCCGGAGTACCCCCCAAGGGATGCGGTCAAACGCCTTCTCCAAATCCACAAAACACATGTAGAGTGGTTGGGCAAATTCCCACGCACCCTCCAGGATCCCCCTAAGGGTATAGAGCTGGTCCAGTGTTCCACGGCCAGGACGTAAACCACATTGCTCCTCCTGAATCTGGGATTCAACAATCCGACGGACCCTCCTCTCCAGAACCCTTGAATAGACCTTACCGGGAAGGCTCAGGAGTGTGATCCCCCTGTAGTTGGAACACACCCTGTGGTCCCCCTTTTTAAATAAGGAGACCATCACCTTGGTCTGCCAGTCCAGTGGGACTGCCCCCGATGTCCACGCGATATTGCAGAGCCACGTCAGCCAACACAGCCCCACAACATCCAGAGCCTTAAGGAACTCCGGGCAGATCTCATCCACCCCTGGAGCCTTGCCACAGAGGAGCTTTTTAACCACCTCAGTGACCTCAGCACCAGAGATTTGAGAGGCCAACCCAAAGTCCCCAGACTCTGCTTCCTCACTGGAAGACGTGTCGGTGGGATTGAGGAGGTCTTCGAAGTATTCTGCCCACCGATCCACAACGTCCTGAGTAGAGGTCAGCAGCACACCGTCCCCACTATAGATAGTTTTGGTAGCGCACTGCTCCCCCGCCCACCCCCCCACCCCAGTCGGCCACCTCAACAATGGAGGCACGGAACAGGGTCCATTCAGACTCAATGTCCCCCACCTCCCCCGGAACATTTTGGAAGTTCTGTCGGAGGTGGAAATTGAAGCTCCTTCTGACAGGAGACTACCAGATGTTCCCAGCAGACCCTCATGATACGTTTGGGCCGGCCTGGTCTGACCGGCATCCTCCCTCACCATCTGAGCCAACTCACCACCAGGTAGTGGTTGGTTAACAGCTCCGCCCCTCTCTTCACCTGAGTGTTGAAGACATGCGGCCGCAGGTCAGATGAAACAACAACAAAGTCGATCATTGAGCTGCGGCCTAAGGTAACCTGGTGCCAAGAGCGCATATGGACACCTTTATGTCTGAACATGGTGTTCATTATGGATAATCCATGACTGGTACAGAAGTCCAATGACAAAACACCACTCAAATTCAGATCAGGGGGGCCGTTCCTCCCAACCACACCTCTCCAGGTCCCACTGTCATTGCCCAGGTGAGGGTTAAAGTCCCCCAGCAGAATGAGGGAGTCACAGGAAGAAGCGCTCTCTAGCAACCCCCCCAAAAGTCTACAAAAAGGGTCAGTAGTCTGAACTGTAGTTTAGTGTGTAAGCACAGGCCACAGTCAGAACCCATCCCCCCACATGTAGGCAGAGGGAGGCTCCCCTCTCATTCACTGGGGTAAACCCCAACGTACAAGCACCAAGATGGGGGTGACTGGTATGCCCACCCCTGCTCAGCACCTCTCAGTGGGAGCTACTCCAGAGTGGTAGAAAGTCCACCCCCTCTCAAGGAAACTGGTTCCAGAGCCAGATCCATGCGTTGAGGTGAGTCCAACTATATCTAGTTGGAATCTCTCAACCTCACACACCAACTCAGGCTCCTTCCCCACCAGAGAGGTGACATTCAATGTGCCAAGAGCCAGCTTCTGTAGCCGAGGATCAGACCGCCAACGTCCCCGCCCTCAACTACAACCCGTCACACACTGCACCCGACCCCTTTGGCCCCTCCCACGAGTGGTGAGCCCATGGGAAGGGGGACCCATGTTTCCTCTTCGGGCTGTGCCTCCATGGGTGAAAGCCCAGCCACCAGGTGCTCGCCATCGTGCCCCACCTCCAGGCCTGGCTCCAGAGGGGGGCCCCGGTGACCCACGTCCGGGCGAGGGAACACAGTTTCCATTTATAAAATTCATCATAAGAGGTCTTCGGGCTGCTCTTTGTCTGATCCGTCACCTGACATGAAATGCTTCATATTAAAGGCTTGTTTTGCTTTAAAAGCACCACTGAGAGTTAAACCGGCAGGTTTTCTGTTGGACTGATTTCAGCTCAGCAGACAGAGATAAAAAAAAAGCCTTCAGGTCCAGAGATAAATAATGTAGAGGCCCTGAATGGCCTGTAGTGTATTTATAAACCTGTGACTCAGTGTAGCACACAGACACCCCACCAACACCACCGCCACACACAGACACACACTCAGAGCATGCACCTCCATTAGTGTTTCATCCATTTCATCAAAGGGTTTCCCGTCCTTCCTGTTATAGAAAGTGGCCACACCCACGATCTCTTCTTTCTTGTTGACAATTGGCATAGACAGGACGTTCTTAATGGTCCAGCCAGACTCATCCAGCGGTTCTGTCTGCAGATAAAGAGCCACACAGACACACAGCACACGACTTATTCTAGCCAACAGGCCGGATCTGTGCTTTAATTTTAGAATGAGGCATTTTTAATGAGATATCAGCATTGTTCATATCAATATTGTCATAGATAAACACAGTAACAGCATCCACATGTGAATGTCACCATAAAGTGAAAATGTTCTCCAGAGGAAAAAAAATATCTATAGGGCATATTGCACTTTATGAATTTCTACTAATACTAATACTAGAAAGACTAACTTCAGATTAAAAAAGTATATTGAACCAAAGGGAACAACAAAGTATATTCACACACAAACATGAGACCATCAAAAGAAGAAGCAGGATTTTATCTATTACATGATCCATGAACTTTACATACTGTACTTACATACTTTAAGGTGCATGACACAAGAATGGAGTAAGAATGACATCCGGTGATAAAATTTGGTTACTGCAGTGCTTTCCTAACAAAACAAATAACTTATCCATATCCGTTCATGGCTGTTGCCACTACATGTCATCGCCAGAAGACTATTGACAAGTCCTACAAAGTAGGTTTTAAAGTAGATAAATATATTTCACTGGAAAATGTAATTGTTGGTTATTGATAAAGCAGCTTGAAACAATTTTAGAGCTGATATTTGCTTCTAATTCCTTGCTAGCATACTCAGATGTAGCCTCTAGCCTTCTTTACCTGATATTAGAGTAAAATAAAAGTCTTAGGTTACAAGAATCAACTTCTGGGTCGCTCCTGGCTTCAGTTCTTTAAACAACCCTGGAGCTTTTTGCCAGCCGGTGTTGAAATTAAAAGTGCGTTAGTTCAGCGCAGACTTGGCAACACTGTGGGCTTAGTTTTATCGAATGAGGCAAACTGACAACTGCCCAGCCAGCTGAGAATTAAATCTGTTTCAGTACAACCTTCGTTGCTGCATGGTTGAGACATTACACTGATTTGTAATTATTTCACTGTGAAATTCAAACATATTGTATCTCTAATCCATGGGATTTTTTAATTTAGTAAAAAGATTTTTAAAAGAAATTGTGTGCAGATGTAATGGTACTGAAATGAATGAATCAAACAAACAGAATAAAACAAATAAAGAAAATCTCACCTGGAAGTGAAAAAACTCATCTTCAGCTGCATTCATGATGTTGCAAATCTGTTGAAGAGCGAAATGTGAAGCAACACGTTTCGAAAATCCATTGGAAAAACATTTAGATTGTTGTGAATTTAAAACAGAAATCTAAAACTAGCAGAAGGTTTTTTTTAGCATTCAGGCTCAAAAAGCTAAAGAAAGAGGATCAAGTACACCTTTGACATTTCCTCACATGTCAAATCCTTTAGCTTTAGCTTTTTAAAATAAAACATGTTCATAGACAAAGTCAAACAGGTAGGATGAAGTTATATGGCCCCACCCAGAATTCATTTAAACCCTCATGTAGCATCAAAAACCGTACGTGTCGATTTAATGTGTCTTTTTTCTCTCGATTTATGAAAATGGAGCTCTGAAGAAAAGTGAAGGCACTCTTTCACATAATGGTAAAAAAGAAAAATTCTCCTGAGGAAACACGACGAAGAGTTGAAAAATGACAAGCAGCAAGGAAAATGAATGAACATGAGGAGGACAGATGGAGAAGGAGAGATAGATAAATGAAACCAGGTTGAGCACTTTGGAAAAAAAACTCTGTGATTGATTGCAAAGGCTGCAGAAATTAAAATTATACATTAGAGCTTGTGAGGCTGAACACTTTTCATCTCTTCAAGGGTGTTCACACTGACAGCTGTGTAATAAGACCTAATGGTGTTCTGCTTCTCTGACTTTACTCAACATTTTAAGAAAAAAAAATGTAAATCAAGTGTCTTTAAAAAATGCTTTGAAGAAATTTGAAAAGACCCCTGCTTGCCATACCCTCACAAAAATACATATGTTATTGTTTTTTAATGAAATGCAATAATTCAACTTCAACACACAAATGTTGCCTGGAATATATTTTATAATCAGATGTTCTGGTTGGCTATTATGGCTGCGTTTAGATTTTATTGATATAACAAAATCTTGATCATGTTGCTGTTTATGCAGACACTTAACTAATCAACTAACTAACTAACTAACTTTCATTGTGTACTATTTAGGGTTTTAGTAATTCTGGTACATTTGTTTTCTGTTTAGGGTAGGGGTCTTTCAGCATTTATACTTTTAGGGTTTATATTGAATCTTTCTTAATGTCCTCCATTTGTATTTTATTTTAGAGCAATTGTTTAAGGACAAAGTAGCCTTTTGGGAAATTGCAGCAAATTTTAACTACATATCTACATTTATTTTAAAATATTTGTTAACTTAGAAGGTAAAAGGGATGAAAACAAATACTGACCAGCCCAGTTTCAGCAACATAGGTGGGTAAACCACTAACCAGAGCCCAGTGGTCGGCTGGTGGATTCCTGCAGGGGAGGAAATATGAATGACCATATTTTTCTATAATGGAAACTGTCAAACAGAATAATTAAATCTACTTTGAGCTTTAAAAGTAGACAAGGCAGCTTTGGATTGATTTTAGCACCCCCTAGTGTCTGTTTGTAAAACTGAAAGCTAAAATTATCTCGTCACTGTGTTTGTCTTTTTAACCCTTTAAGACCCAACACATTAAATAATATTCAAAAGACTGAAATGTATTAAAATTTTAAACATTTGATTGGTAATGATATTATAACAATTATTAACTTTCATAATAAATTTATCAAGCAATTCTATAATAATACAGCAATAATTACACTATATAAAAATGCCACTTGACACTTAAGTACATGAATAATCCATGAGCAGGCAGAAAACCCTAAAAAAAGACTGTAGATTGTTTTGGAAAATGCTAATCTTGCTAAAGAGACACAGCTACTACAAATTTAGAAGTGTGTGTATCACATAGGATACAGTGGGCCACCTTAATCTAACAGCTGAAATGCCTCCCCAGCCTTTCTTATTGTCTACAGGAGCAATTTATGACTAATTTAAACAAATCAGCTGTGTTCATGATCTAAAGCATGCAGGAAACATGCAGGAACCAGATTGCAGTGTCAGGTATGTCAGCTCAAATCCAACAGACCGGACTTGCAACTCTGAAGTTGCAAATGTCGTATTCTTTGAATTGAAAAAAAAAAAACAACTCTAATTTCCCTCTGGGATTAATAAAGTATCTTTGAATTGAATTGAATTCTGGCCCGGAGGGCGGTGGGTGTCACGTTTTGTAGGATGGTTAGGACCCAAAATGCAGAACCCAGGATGACACGAGGCAGGAGTAAATGTAAAGAAAAATCCTTTTATTGGTAGGATGATTCCACAAAGAACATAAATCCAAAGGGCAGGAAGCCAAAGTCCAAAAATCCAGGGGATGATCAGGAGATCCAAAAACACTAAAGGAACGAGCAGGACTGACAGAATAAGTCACACTGACAGCAACAATGGACCAACAAGAACAATGACACAAGGGGAGGGCTTTCTACACTGGGGCTGGAGAGATAGGAGACGATGAGCAGGTGTGTGGGGAACTGGCACAGGTGAAAGCAATAATGAGGAGAGGAGCAGAGGAGGACACCAGACGTGACTGGGAAGGGCACACACATACACACACACACACCGAGATGGGGAAGGACACACACACACACACACACACACACACACACACACACACACACGGACACACACACACACGGACACACACACGCACACACACACCAAGCTGGGGAAGGACACACACACGCACACCGAGCTGGGGGAGGACTCGCACACACACACACACACACCGAGCTGGGTACAAAAAAGGCTGGAGCTACAAGGATACAGAACGTGAAGGAACACCTGGAGGAGCTGGGGATGACTGAACACAGGACCTGTGAGGAATGATCTAAAGGGCCACAACAGAAGACACATGAAGAACACAAAGAGACATAATGAGACGCAGACAACGGACACATGCGGGCACTATGAGATACAAAAGAAGAACCTGGAGTGGGAACTGGAGGGGCTGGGGGCAAAGGGACACAGAACATGACAGTGGGCATCTGAGTGACATTTCATTAACCTTGTAAAGTAGCGGTTCCCAAACTTATTTAGCCGCGCACCCCCTTCTATGTCCCGAGCATGTCGACGCACCCCCCCACATCAGGGCATGGCTATATATATATATATATATATATATATATATATATATATATATATATATATATATATATATATATATATATATATATCAGACGTCAAGCTAAGCAGACAGGGTTAGAAAAATTATGATCGACCTTTTTCCCCATCACTTTCATTTTTTAAATGGTAATTAATAAACATTCGATACCATTACAATTTCCTTTGATTTAACTTTAAATAAATATTTAGAGTGCACAGGTAGCACACAAAAATGCAATTTAACAGTTTTCTTAAAGTAGGAACATTTAACCTGTGTGGCCAGAGCGCTCTCCTTCCTTCTGCTCTGCTTAAACCTGAGCTGATCACCTACTTGTGCGTAATCAAATGTCTATAGGGGAAAAGATGAAAAAGCTATAGCCATGAGGTTCACTTTTGCCTCAGACCGACTTATTGCTGTTTTATGGTGTGGCTGAATCTGCGATCCGCTGCCACGCGGACTGGAACAACAAATGCTGCAGTAACATGAGTTGTGGTCAGGTTCATGAGGAGTCACTGGCTGGAGCGGACCCGACTTTCATACTTCATCCCAAAATAGAAGCTAATATCTTAATTTGACCTTGAATGAAAAATGTTGTTATAAAATCTCTTAAATGTTTTTATCACGGAGGAGGCAGAGCTCATTTCTGCCTTCAGTCTGACGGCACGCCGGAGTTTGCGCAGCGTGCAAGCTTATTGAATCTGTGTGTGTGTGAGTTTGTGCGCGCGCGCGTGCGGCACAGCTCCATGAAGCTTGGTTTATGCTTGACGCATTCACTTTCCGCTTGGTGATGCGGCTCGCCGATGGAACACGCTTCACAACTTGCAGCGTTTGTCACCGCGTCTCGTTATTGGCACTATTTAAACCAATGTGGTAAAATTACTTCTGCCCATCCCAGATGTGCTCACTTGTGCACCCATGAGCCGTGGTTCCGCTGGAACGCGTCTGACCTTTGACAGACGCACTCTGAACTTCAGATCTTCAGCGTGCTGTTAATAGCCTGAATGGGAATCATTTCTTGATTTATGTAGTTACATCCACGATGTTCTGCGTGTGAGGTTTACAATGTCAGAACACCTGCATGAGACAGGGGTTAATTACAATCTGCCAGAATGACTCACCACCTTCAGATTTCTCCAACATCGTTAAAAATGATCAAATACGGAACATATCGGCGTGCGCAGGCCAGAGTGCTGAAGCTCGGCGCATTGTTATTATGAAGTTAGGGCACATATGGAGGACACGCACATAAATATACTTGTTTTCAATTACATTTATTGTGCCCACTTACTTTTTCTTTGGCCCACCCACAAATGAGTTTCTGGGTACGCTAATGGTGACATATGACAGACTTCTCTGAGCTCCGCAGCCATTGCACTTTTCACCTCGCGCACCCCCTAGCGGCAGC
This sequence comes from Nothobranchius furzeri, assembly GCF_043380555.1. Lineage (NCBI taxonomy): Eukaryota > Metazoa > Chordata > Actinopteri > Cyprinodontiformes > Nothobranchiidae > Nothobranchius > Nothobranchius furzeri. The sequence goes on along the minus strand of NC_091741.1, from coordinate 70,364,128 downwards.
TCGCGCACCCCCGGGGGTGCGTGCACCACACTTTGGGAATCCCTGCTGTAAAGGGTAATTTTAGCACATACTAGCTCAAGAAAATGATGAAAAAAAAAATGAAGAAGCTGCAAAGTATCTAGAACAGCAGCTGAATAACAGTAAAATAATGTTGATGGTCTGAAAGAAATGGTAGGATATTTTCATGCAACTGATTTGATTTTTCAATTCATTAACTTTAAAACTGCACCCAGTGCTGATTTTACCCACCAGTTTTCCATCTGCACCTGACCTGCTGTTCTAGATACTTTGCAGCTTCTTCATATTTTTTTTCATCATTTTCTTGAGCCAGTATGTGCTAAAATTACCCTTTACAGCAGGGATTCCCAAAGTGTGGTGCATGCACACCCGGGGGTGCGCGAGCTGCCGCTAGGGGGTGCGCGAGGTGAAAAGTGCAATGGCTGCGGAGCTCAGAGAAGTCTAACAATGTTGATGGTCTGAAAGAAATGGTAGGATATTTTCATGCAACTGATTTGATTTTTCAATTCATTAACTTTAAAACTGCACCCAGTGCTGATTTTACCCACCAGTTTTCCATCTGCACCTGACCTGTTGAATGTCTTGTGAAAAACTCAAAGGAAGGATAATATCAGGTTGTTAAATCACGTCTTGGGCTTTAAAGGGATTTTGAAAACAAAGAAAAGTTGTTTTTGCATTATCTGCAGCCATCACAGCATCATTCTCATCCTGGGAGAAATATCATCATCGTGTAAGCCTTTTGTCTCTAAACAAACTAATAAGACCAATTTTTACCATCTACTTTTTTGCCTTTTGGTTGGTGTTCATGAACATTTAATGAACCTTCTGGAACCTGCAGACAGCATCAAGAACAGCACCTATCCACATTCAAAGTCAAAATAAATATCCGGAGACAGAAAGTATAAACTACTTTAGTCCTATTTTGTCTATAGCTTTGCATCCTTTTGACGTTTCTATCAGATGTTGCTCATTTAAACACTAATAACTTTTTTTTTGTGTTTTATGTCCAAATGAGATGTGTTGGCATTACATTGTCACAGCATTGGAGTGTAACAAATAGGCCAAAAAATCAGTTTAGCTCACTTTATAGTTTTTGTGTAATTTAATTTTATTATAACCGTTATTGCATTTGTGCACAAAAAAATGCACACACAATGCTTCCTAACATGATATTTAATAACTCCCAATTTATTTACATGCATTTCATCCTTGCCTTCAGCTTTAACAAAATATAATAAAATAATAGTGCATTCCTGAGATTTAACACTTTTATTCCCCCCTTTATTGCCAGGTATGTGATCAAAACCAGAAATGTACACAAATGAAAAGTCAATGACTCAAAATAAAGCACCAAGAATGTTAACGTTACAAAAGTGTTAAACCATTATATTGAATGTCGTACAGCAATTTTTCAAATGTTTATTTGGTAATTCCCCTAAAAAATAAATAAATAAATAAATAAAAAATGGGCTGGATTTGATATAGCACCTTCTAGAGTCCTGGAACCCCTCAAGGCACTTTACAACACAATCAGTCATTGACCCATTCACACACTGGTGGGGATGAGCTACAATGTAGCCACAGCTGCCCTGGGGCGAGGCTGCAGAGCACTGGCGCCCCCGGTCCCTCCGACCACCACCACCCTCCCAATGAATTAGATAAACTGCTTAGCATAGCCAAAATGATTCACAAAAACACGCCTGTCGTGCAAAAATATGCACTAAGGACATTTAAGGCTTAAATCAAAACTGACATCATAACTTAAACAAACCACACCATTAATTTTAATGCAGGTTTTCTTTAACTCAATCTTTGTTGTGACTTACGGTATAACTTTAATGTCCTCTTTGCCATGAAGGATGTAGTCAATCACTTTGTAGAAAATTATTTCCTAGAAAATAGAAAATACAGAATACTCATTGAGACGTTGTTTCCCAGTGCTCCAAACTAGGCCACCTGTTCTGCTTTTTGATGGAAGATGGAACAGCAACAGACGTATTTTTGGAATGACTTCTTAAACACACAGAGCTGTGACAGAGGAAAACTTAAAGCAAGACCCAGTTATCCCAGCTGGTAAACACCCAGAACATCATATGAGTCCAACAGAAGGAAAGTTCCTCTGGTCACCTGTCCTTAAACTCTCCAGATTGAGAGATTTTCACTTGTCAGCATGGTTTCATAACCCAGAGAGGATTGATTTTAGCAGGTGTCACAAAAATCTGTGACCTACATTTTGACAACCCAGATGGTGGTGAAAAATGTAAGATGTGACACTGAGACGCAGAATACTGAAAACAGTTTAAACACAAAGCAGTGACATTCAGATGAAGAGGAAGCAATAGGAAAAGCAACAGTATTTATCACAGCTGAGGCTGGTATGTTCTCACCCTGCCATCAGGAGTCTTGGGTCCATCATAGGGAGGAACTTCTCCCATCAAAATGGGCCACATGTCAAAGAACTCCTACAAGGAAACACAATGAGGACAAAGAAGCTGACCCCTTTATATGTTATATATCTTGTATATTGCTGCAGACATATTCCTATGTTTTAATTGTTTTAAGATAGATTTACTCCAGATCTTAATCCACATTCAACATTCTAACTCTTGAAACCCATGAGAGGTGTGGATCCTCTGTGTTGTGGTTGTAGACAATGCAACATTTTCAAAACAGGCTCTTAAAGATGAACCACCATCTTGTTTGTTGTTTATTATTAATGAAATCTAGCATAGTGTCACGTGTTTGTTCTCCTAAAGCAGGTGTTTTGACTCGACTGGCAGCAGCTTGTAACTAAGTGACAGCCACAGTCAATAAGTAGTATTCATCGTAATGGTAAAAAGAATCCACACAAGTACTGATCACACAATGGTTTTACTGGTTATTTTCTATGAGCAAACTAGAGAAAGAAACCTCTAGTCTACGACAAATGGCAAAAAAAAGGAGACAGGAATGAGAAAATAAACTGTTTATGGAATTGGAGGCTTGAACTTTCCAGCTGATCTTAAACTCTAGGTGTGGACCTCTGGAAACCTACCTTGGTTTTGGTCATGTCCAGCAGCCCTACAGAGTAACGGTCACAGTTGAGGAAAGCTCTGACTGTGTACAAGGCTTTGTGGAACTGCCTCTCTATGTCTGTCAGCTCTTCAAACACTTTGCTGGCAGACCACAACAACACCTGGACAAGAAAATACATGAAGTGGAGATATAAAAAACACTTTAAAGATTCATCAAACCAGCGTTTGAATAATCAAATCACAAATAAGCAGCTCCATCATTTTCATTATGTTTACATTTGAGGCTGTCTGGTCAGATTGGCAAAACCCTCTCCCAAATTATTTACAGTTTTAGAATAGAATAGAATAGTCCTTTCTTGTCCCTCGGTGGGGAAAACTTGATGTAACAGCAGCAGAAATTTGTCAAATTAACTAAATATAGAATAGAATGGAATAGAATAGAATTCAACTTTATTGTCATTGCACATATACAGGCACAGGGCAACGAAATGCAGTTTGCATCCATCCAGAAGTGCTTTAGCCGTGATATAGATGTATTAACATATATATTAGTAATAATATAGATGTGTAAGTATATTACAGAAATGGATCTATTACGTATGTTATAATGTACACTGTATGAATTATTTTATGAGTATTCTATGACTATAAGTATATACAGGCTGTAGTTAATACAAGCAGTCCATGAGTTTAACGTGGGTCATATGTCAGGAGGCAGAGTTCAGGAGTCTGACAGTTGTTGGGAAGAAACTGTTCCGGTACCTGGTGGTCTTTGTCCGGAGGCTCCTGTAGCGCCTCCCAGAGGGCAGCAGGGTGATCAGTGCATGTGATGGGTGACTGCGGTCTCTGATGATTTTCCCTGCCCTTTTCAGACACCGCTTCCTGTAGATGTCCTTTATGGCAGGAAGTGGTGCTCCGGCGATGCGCTGGGCAGTTTTCCCGACCCTCTGCAACGCCTTTCGGTCCGAGACGGAGCAGTTCCCATACCAGACTGTTATACAGTTGGTCAGGATGCTCTCGAAGTTCACCAGGATGTCTGAGGACAATTTGTTCTTCCTCAGAGTCCTCAAGAAGAAGAGGCACTGGTGAGCCTTCTTGACCAGCTTGGAGCAGTTGGTAGTCCAGGTGAGATCCTCGGAGATGTGGACTCCCAGCAACTTGAAGCTGCTCACACGCTCCACTGCCGTCCCATTAATGTGGATGGGTGGATTTGGGTCAGCATTCCTCCTGTAGTCCACGATGAGCTCCTTAGTCTTCTCAGTGTTAAGCAGCAGGTTATTTGTGTCGCACCACTCAGTCAGACGGTCCACCTCCACCCTGTAGGCGGTCTCATCGTTGTCACTGATGAGGCCAATCACCGTGGTGTCATCTGCAAAATTAATGATGGTGTTGGAACCATCAGCAGGTCTGCAGTCGTGGGTGAAAAGGGAGTAGAGGAAAGGGCTCATCACACAGCCTTGTGGTACACCAGTGTTCATTGTGATTGTTGATGAGCAGCGGTAACAGCAGCAGAAATTTGTCAAATTAATTAAATATAAACATTTGTTCTCTCTTATTTTCCACCTAAAGCTTATGAAGTATGCACCTTAAAACATGCTGCTGTTTGAATTAAAGAACAATTGTTTTTCTGATCTTGAAAACTGAAATGAGTACAACTTGCACAGTCTCACACTATGTCCCTCTCTGTTGTGCTTCAGCACTTTCAGGCACACAGCTTAACACTGGGTTCTCTTTGCTCTAACTGGTTGTTTTACGTAGGCACTGTTTGTGAATTGCACCAGGACTAAGAGAAACTTGTCAGACTGTGTTTTCTTCTTCCCAAAATACTCTTCGCATTATGGGATACTGCCAAGTTTACAATATGATGATCAAATCAAATTTGATTTATTTAGCACGTTTCATGCAAAGCAAGCAACACAAAGTGCTTAACAGATTAAAATGACCCATATAACCCACATGCCCTCCCTTTCCCACATTTAAAACAATTATGACAGTTTCACCCCCAATCCACAAACCATTCTCAGGCACACACACACACACACACTTGTACACTTAACACATTAAAAGACCACACTAAACACTAGGCTGAGCTCAGATTGGACAAGTAATGAAAGACACGCCATCAAGGGAGCCATCTGCCTCGACAGCAGCAGATCTACGGCAGCAGCCAAGAAACCAATCCAGGGCACCCTGGGAGGGAGGGTGGCAACCCCCACCACTACCTGGGCACTACCCAAGGAGCGCCCTAGCCACCGCCACCGACAACCGGTCCCGAGGCAGAGGGCTCCACAGAGGAAACACTGGAAGGATTAAAATATGTAATATATAAAATCACAAGAGCTAATAAGGATAGTAAAATATCCAATAAAATGTCATTATATAAATAAAACAACATAAATGTGTAACCCAACAGTAATTAAAATAAATTAATAAGTAAAACAAGCAATAAATAGTTATCAGCTAAAAGGTAAACTAAAAAGGTGGGTCTTGAGCATGTTCTTAAAAACGTGAACATTCTTTAGAGACATCCACAGAAGAGTTACTGAGCAAATGAACTCTCTGAGGAGAAGATGGCGCTGGTGTGTGTGGCACACCGACTGCCTCACGGACACTCTCCTCTGTATATGTTTATTCTTTTTTTGGTTCTTGCGCATGGTGTGGACAGTGCATCCCTATTGCTGACTTATGATCGAGCAATGCTTCTGGAACTCCGGCCTGATGTCGGTTTCATCAGCCCGGTGATTGTGACGAGGCGGGGGGATTTTAGTCCCCCACGCTCATTTCGGAGCCTCTCGGTGCCACCCGTCCCTCCGCGGTGTGCATCCGGTCGTCATCAGTGGAGGAGGCGCCACCAGCATCGTGGCTGTCGAGGTGGGAAACATGTGCGCCTACGTGCCAAACCTCCCCGGTCCTGGAAGGAGCTTGCCAGGCTGTGTGGGTCTGGACGTCTTCTCGTGGCGCTGTCGCGTTTGTTGGATCCTCCGCCATCCTGCTTGATGCCACTGGCGGGCTTCGACTTGGATGCTTCGTCGCAACGTGTATTCTGGGGGTTTTGCTACCGCTGGAAGGGTGCCAACCTTGCAAATCTGCATCATGTGGACTCATGTGGGATGTCAACTGCGCCTGTGTCTCTAGATTCTGCTGCTACTGGACTAAAGACGTTATCATCAGCTCGCCTCGGCCTGGTTAATGCAAGGTCGGTAATGAACAAAACTTTTATTCTGAAAGACTTCTTTGAGGAACAAGGGCTCGATTTTTTGGGTGTTTGTGAAACCTGGATGCCAATGAGAGACACAGTGCCCTGTTGGAATTATTACCTGCAGACTGTAGTTGTTTTAATGTGCCAAGAACTGCGGGCAGGGCCGGGGGACTCTTCATTGTTTATAAATGAGGTTTCAGCTGTAAACAGATTATCCCTTTTTCTAGTTTTGAGGTTTGCTCTTTTGAACTTGGACCTTTTCCTCAAGTTTTTGTGGCGTTGGTTTATCTCCCGCCTGGACTGAATGCGGAAATTCTAAAAGACTTTGCTGATTTCTTGGCTATGAATGTGTTGAAATATGATCAGATTTTTATTGTAGGAGATTTTAACATCCATATTTGTTGCCCTGATAAGCCGATGGTCGAGGACTTTTTGCACCTGTTAAGTTCACTGAATATTTCTCAGTGGGTTAAGGGTCCTACACATGTGAAGGGGCACACTCTTGACCGGGTTCTTTCCTCTGGTCTTCAGTCCATTAATGTGGACACGCTCAGACCACTCTCCGATTTTATGTAATTTTAGTGTTCCGTCTCGGCAGGTCCCAGCTTCTCTTCCTGAGAGGTGCAGTCATGCCATAAATCCTGCTAAGGTGGCGAGATTCAGTGAGTGCTTTGGTCTAGCAGGACAGGATATTCTCTTAGCCCACCTCCCTGTTGAAGAGTTTATTACTCGTTTTGACACGCTATGCACATCTGTTTTGGATGATGTTGCTCCATTTAAGATTAGGAAAGGAGGGCATAGGGCAGAGCCGTGGATGTCTGCTGAGACCCAGGCCTCCAGGCAGGCCTGCAGGAGAGCTGAGTGAAAGTGGAAGCAAGATAAACTTCACGTGTCCTATGAAATTTATAAAAAGTCACTTTTTGATTACCAAGAAGTGGTGCGACAGGCTAGGATCAGATATTATGCCAACATTGTGGAATCAAATTCTCATGACCCATGCACTCTTTTTAAGGTAATTGATTCAGTACTGGGAACTGCAACTTCTGCCTCCAGGTCCACGGCTGCGATGGCAAGGACATGTGAAGATTTTCCTCACTACTTTGTGGACAAGATAGCGATGATTCGGGCTGCTATTGTAAGCCGCACTCCTGTTTTTGTGGAGCCTATGCCACTTAGGGCAAACCTGCCAGCCTTCCAGACTATATCTATGACAGAGCTAGAGGAACTCATTTCTAGGCAAAAACCTTCTGGTTCCTCTTATGATGCTCTTCCCCCAAGGATGCTTAAGGAGACTTTTTCTGTTCTGGCCCCTTATATACTGTTTATCTTAAATACCAGTCTGGCCTCTTGTGTGGTTCCCCTTACCTTTAAGAGGGCTGTTGTACGACCACTGCTGAAAAAGAAGGGGATGGAGGAGGCTGTGCTGGCCAATTACAGACCAATCTCACATCTACCTTACTTATCTAAGCTGCTTGAGAGGGTTGTATATTTAAAACTGGTTGGATTTTTAGACACTAACGAACTCTGGGAGATCTTTCAGTCAGGGTTCAGAGCAGGTCACAGTACAGAGACTGCACTTTTAATGGTTCTTAATGATGTTTTTTTAGCTTGTGACGGGGGGGGGGGGGGGGGTGCTGTCATTCTTTTATGTTAGATTTGTCTGCGGCCTTTGACACGGTCGATCATGACATACTTTTGGATCGGCAACAACATTGGGCCGGAATTACTGGTGCAGCCCTACAATGGCTACACTCCTACTTATCCAACAGGAGTTCTTGTGCCAGTGTAGGTGAAACCTCCTCGACCTGGGCGGGACTCAAGTGGGGTGTGCCACAGGGGTCTGTACTGGGTCCGCTTCTTTTTGCCATCTACTTACTACCATTGGGGAATCTTCTTTGGCGGTTCGGCATGCGTTTTCATTTTTATGCTGACGACTGTCAGATCTACCTCCCCCTTCAGCGGGGGGTCGATGGGTCAATATCAAAGCTTGTAGATGCCTTAGAGCAGTGGTTCCCAACCTTTTTCCCAAGGGACCCCGCTTTTTACCAGTAAAATTTTCGACAACCCCCTCCCATTCTCTCTTCCAGTACAAACATTATTAAGAAATGATAAAATTGTTCAAGAACATTTTAATATGCTTTGATTCAATATACAACAGTAATTGTAGGCTCCAGTACAGAACAAAGTCATTAACAAAACCAAACAGAGCATAATGTGCTCGACAGTTTGTATTACTTTTCTGAACTCATTGTTTCTTGTAAACACTGATAAATCAATCATTCCTTTCAATAAACGTTTGACACATACACAATACACTGAGCAAAATGTACTTAACAGTGTATATTACTGTTTATACTACATTATTTACTGTAAAGGCTGTGATTGATCAACCAGTCCTATCTTTAATGAACTTTTGACGCTTGAAAATAAAACAGTGAGCTGAGCAAAATGTTCTTAAAAGTGTGTTACTTTTTCTGTACTAATTATTTCCTGTCTTAATATCAGTAAACTTTTCACTCATGAAAAAAAGTGAGCAAAATGTAGGCTATAAACAAGTAATAAATGAAGTTTTAACCCCTTAAAGTGGAGAGGTCCTGGCGACCCACTGAGAGGCTTTGGCGCCCCCTTGTGGGGGTCGGGACCCCCAGGTTAGGAACCACTGCCTTAGAGGATGTGCGCTCTTGGATGGCTACAAACGTTTTACATCTGAATGACGTTAAGACTGAAGTAATTGTACTTAGCCCTGGCATGTCTACACGCCCATGCGATGCTGTGAATCTGGGCACTTTAGCATCCAACATGAAGACCACCATCCGAAATTTGGGAGTGCAACTGGACTCAGCCCTTAAATTCGATGCACAAATCAACCAGGTTGTGCGATCGTGTTATTTTAACTTACGCCGCCTAGCCAGAATTAAGCCCCTGCTGTCCAGAGTACATTTAGAGACTGTCACACATGCTTTTGTTCTTTCAAGGCTCGCCTACTGCAATGCACTGTATGCCGGCCTTAGTCAGGGTGCGGTAGCACGCTTGCAGTTAGTTCAAAACTCAGCCGTTAGATTCGTGACAGGCACTAGGCACAGGGAACATATCACCCCTGTGCTGGCATCCCTTCATTGGCTGCCTGTGCAATACAGGGCAAAATTCAAGGTCTTGGTACTGGCTTACAAGGCCTTTCACGGAACTGCTCCAGCATATCTTGCCAACCTTTTGCATAGGCATGCCCCCTCGCGGGCCCTTCGCTCTGCCGGCAGGGAGCTGTTGATCATTCTACGCACTAAGTGCAGGTCACGGGGGGACCGTGTGTTCTCTGTGTTGGCACTTGCACTTTGGAACCAGTTGCCTTTGGTGGTGCGTCAGTCACCCTCATTGGGGGTTTTAAGACTCGCCTTAAGACCCATTTTTTTGTCAAGGCTTTTCAGGATTAGCAAATTTTACCCGGCTTCGATGCCCCAGCCTCCTAATCTTTTTCTTGATTTTATTTTTTGCTTTTACTCTCCTCTTTTAATTGATTTTATGCTGGTTTTACGATTGTTATATTTTATTCTGATGGTTTTCTGTTTTTATTGTGTTGTGTTCAGCACCTTGGGCGTCTGCATTGGTCGCAGAAGGGGCTATATAAATGAAATGAAATGAAATGAAATTACGTAAAGCTAAATTAGAACTTCATAGAATTATTGACGAAAAGACACAATTTTTAGCACAAAGACTACAAATAGAAAACTTTGAACACAGTAATAAATCAGGTAAATTTTTAGCCAACCAGTTAAAAACAAATAAAGAGAAAACTACCATATCTGCTGTTAAAGACTCAACCAGGAATATAGTATATGATCCAGAAAGAATAAACAACACTTTCAGAGACTTTTACCAAACTTTGTACTTTCAGACTTGCCATTTATTAGCTCAAGCATAAGAAAACATGAAGGATTCAAAAGTATTACTATCAGCACCTCTCTGGCAGCATGGTGGGAGTATCTAAAAATGACAGAATCTTCACTAATACCATGCAGACGCACACCTATCTGGAATAATCCTGATGTTTTGCAAAATAACAAAATGATGAACCTTCCGGACTGGAAAAGTAGATGAATCCTATACTTAAGCTCAATAAAGTAGAATTAAAAAACACCACCAAGGGTATTAGACTTCTATAATCTCAAACCCCCCAAACTACTGTCTAAAATTTATAAGACACTGTCCAAAATAGACGATAGACTAGCAATCCCTATTTAAAAATGGGAGGTGGATCTATCAGTCAGCTTTGACCAGAATTTCTGGTCCCAAATTTGTTTAAAAACTTTTTAAATGATCAGACACCCCAATTTACAATTAATTCAGTACAAAATGCTACACAGAGTACACTATACAGGTCATCGGATGTTGAGGATGGGGTTTGTGTCGTCTGACACCTGTACACACTGCACAAACAACGTTCCTGACAATTACATTCATGCACTGTGGTCCTGCCCACCTGTCCAGGAATTTTGGGGTAGAGTATGTGAAGACCTGTCAAAGTGTCTGAAATGTCATATCCCAACTTCCCCCTCTCTTTGTTTACTGGGAAACCTGGACGATGTCCCGATTGAAACATTTTTGGTTCACGTGGTTCTGACTACCATATGCATCGCTAAGAAAACTATCCTCATGAATTGGAAAAATAGAGATACTTTTTGCATTAACCACTATAGAAATATTTTGTTAGATCATATTGCACTTGATACAGCCTCTGCTTCCACTTCAAATGAATCTCTTTGGGCTCCTTTGATCGGTTCCATCACAAAGCAATGATGGGGGTCATTGATGTTGTCCTGCGGGATGTTGTGGGTGATGGGGTGGAGGGTCTGAGTTTGGAGTATCCAGACGTTCACTGAGGGTGGGTTCACTGGGGGTGTCTGGGGCTGGGGGGCTGCTGCCCCCCCCTGGAGGTGCTTGGTAGAGCCCTGCACTGAAGCCCTACGCCCTCGGGCCGGGCTTCGGGCCAATGACTGTGTAATTACCTCGGACACGGGCCGGGTCGGGCCGGGCGCCTTTATTTTTAATCGAATTCATTAAAAAAATTGAAACACTAAATCACTCAAGAAAAGATTCCCATCTGAACATCTGAGCTGGACACCGCTCAGCGCAGCTCACTGTCAGCGTGTACTACATAAGGTTCACAGTGAGCTGAAGATGTGGAGAGGGGCTTGGAGCGCGTCACAAAACCAGAGCGCATGCGGGAAGATTCCTCCGACTGAAGCGAGCGTTTTCCAAACCCTGTCTCTCAGAGAGACTTGTCACTTAGAAAATGTTCCCTGATTATGAAACTTTGGCTGAATTGTGCTTGTTCCTGTCTCCAATGTGGCGACACATCCAGGAGCCGTCTGAGGAGAATCCCAGAATCTCTCATCCTCGTCAGCTCAGAAAGCCCCTATGATTACGCACAAGAGTGACCCGTCAACCCGGTCTCACAGTAAGACCGGGTTGGACCTGTTCAGGTTTACGCAGACAATCTTTACATTTAGAATTGGCTTACAGATGTAAAATTAATGCAGTAAAATATAAAGCATTTTATTTAAATATCCATTCATTATTTTACAAGCATAGAGAGCCGCATCAGATGGATGGAAGAGCCGCGGGTTGCCGACCCATGGTATAGCCTATAAAATGACATGTTGAGGACGCAAACTCAATACACCTCTTTTATTGTGAGGTAATAATTTCTCAGAGTTTTGCGGTTGCGGGCGAGAGTAGACATGCACGCTGCAGGTGCTGGCGGGAGTGTAACACACGTTGCGGTTGCGGGCGGTAATTGTCAGAAATTCAGCAGGAGCGGGATGAAGAAAACAGTCCCACACAGGGCTCTACTGCTGCTTTTCAGTCAGGGGTCGGCAAACCGCGGCTCTGGAGGGAGGGAGTGTGTGACTGTGTTTGTGTATGACTGTATTCAGCGCTTTGGGCTTCCTGACAGGGTTGCGGAAGGCGCTTAATAAATAAAGCTTTGATTGATTGATTGATTGATTGATTGACTGTATATGTCAGGTGGAGCCTTTGACTCCTCCCTTCTCCTGGGACTTCTTTTGCTGCTATACATCTTCACCTCCCCTCCCTCTGCCACACTTGGTGAGGAGTGTGGTGCCTTGGTCTGCCTGAGTGTTCGCGGCTCCCGGGTCAGGGGGCTTAAGATCTTTGGCATCTGCCTGATTAATCCCAGTGGCTGCCTGAGTCCCTGAGCTCTGTTGGGTCCCCGGCGGGGCTGGTCACCTCTGGGTCCCGGGTCGCTGGGTTCCGGGCTCGGCCGACTTGGGGGTGGGAGGCTGTGGGCAGGCCTTTAGGCTTGCCACTGATATCCCCCAGGACTCTGCCGGCTGTTGGTTGTGGCCCCCCGGGGCAATCCTCTGCGCCTCTCAAGGGGGGCAGGGGTTTTTCTGATCGCAGTCTCCCTAGGGTTCCTGTGCTCTGGGACAGCTCCTGGATCTCTGAGACTTGGAGCTCTTTCCATCTCCTGCGCATCTTTGGGGGGCGGATCTGTGGCCCCTCACACTCTCGTTTGGACGCTCCTATAGAGAAACCTTACATAAACAAGCGCGTGTAAACACACAGGTGCTCACATGGTGCTCTCATAAGTATGGACTTGGGCATTTTCAACACGTCTTAAGGCTGTGGTTGGCACTTAAGCACTGTGATTTATTATCGTGTGATTGTTCAGTAAAACAATGTTGATTTTATATTTCCTCATCAGGTTGATTCAGTGATAGTTTTCTCCTGTTGTATTGTTGTTTGTCCCTTTTCTTTTCTTTTTTCCTCCTTCTGCAGGTCTAGAAGCAGACTCTTGTTCATCATGTATTGTTTATTTTTGTGGAAACCCCCCCTCCTCCTCCTCCTTTTGTCTCTTCCTTTCTCTTTCACCTCTGTCTCCGTGTCTGGTAGGAATTACAAGCATTCAAAACAACAATAACAATAAAGTTTTAAGTATCAGGCATGACATTAAAGCAGAAGCTTTGATGCTCCACCTGAGAGTAAATCTGTAAGGCTTGTCACCAGCATTCAGACATTAATTCTGTTTGCTTCACAGCCAGACAGGACACGGTAAAAGAAAAAAAAACCATGAACGTTCTCTGCAGCCCTGAGGTCCTCCAGCAGCCCGTTCCAGAGGCGAGGGCTGTAAAACTAAAAGACGCCTCGCTGTGAATGTGTGTCCTGACTTTGGGAATGACAAGGAGACTGCTACCAGAGGAGCGCAGGGACCGCCAGGGTTCATATGGTAAAAGCAGTTGTGAGAGATAAGACAGGCTAATACCATTAAGACACTTAAAAACCATTAAAAGGATTTTAAAATCGATCCTGAAACATACGTGGAGCTAATGCAATGATTCTGAAATCGGAGTGATGTGCTCCCGCTTCCTGGTCTTCGTCAGGACACAAGCTGCTGAGTTTCGTAAAAGTTATAGACCTGAAGTACTCTTTTTGGGAAGACCAGAAAGCAGGGCATTGAAGTGGTCAATTTTACTGGTGATAAAAGCATGCATCAGCATCTCCATATTAATAATATCAGATGCCAAGTTTTATATTTACATGCAGTTTGCTTTCCATACTCACCTGTCCCCTTCTGGTCTCACAGTTGTGCAGGTAACTCAGGTGGAAAACTCTCAGCACCAAGTTAGCAAAGTTCAGATATTTGTTTATGGTCTGAAAAAACAGAACAAAGTGCTGACTTTAGAAATTGTGTTTACCCATTAATGTTATTAGTGAAGCATCAACTACTCAAACCATCCTTGTCAAATCTGATTTAGTGATGGGTGAAATCTCAATGATGTAGCATTTTCCCTTATGTTTGATGAAAGAAAAACCATTGAAATTTGAAATGAAAGGTTAAATTTTGCAATATATAATCAAAAAATGTTAATAATCATGTTCCACAATACCTCTTCATCCTTGGCAGTAAAACACGGCCCATCCATCTTATTGATGGCCATCATCACAGCCACCATGTCTTTACCATTCATAATGGGGACAGCCAGGACGTTCTTGGTCTCATATTCAGTCAACTCATCAACAAAGTTACTGAAATGAGAACTCTAGTAGGAAAAACAGGAAAACAAATAGGGTTTAGAGCTATTATCAAGTCCACATTGCATTTCAAAACAACCTGACAACTAATGCATCCTGGACACATCATGATAAGATGCCCAATCCCCACAGATGTCTTCCATCAATGAGAAGGAGCAGCATCTCTACTCTGAGCTCCTCACCTTACTGCTAAATATGTCCTACAAAGTTATTTTAGCCACTTAAATCCAGGATATTATTCTTTCAGTCATAATCCAAATCTTATGACAGTAGATGTGGGTTAAATGTAGACAGACCAGTAAACCAAGTGCTTTTCTTTTCTATTCATTTCCATCGTTGCTATGACTGCCTGGAGCAATCCCTTTGCAGCTCCATCCTACCATCATCAGTGAACAAGACACTGAGTTACTTGAACTCCTGAGGCAGAGACGCATTCCCAACCCAGAGGACATTTTTCCAGGTGAGGCCACGGCCTCAGACTGGGAAGGCCTGGCTCTCATCCCAGCCACTCCACACTCAAAGGACCATGCAAAAAGAAACTCAGACACAAATGATAAATGGCCCGCACTTGTATAGCGCCACTCAGAGTAAGGACTCCAAAGCGCTTTACACTACAGTGTATCATTCATCCATTCACACACTGATGGTAATGAGCTACGATGTAGCCACAGCTAGCACATAGGCGAGGCTGCCGAGCACGGGCGCCATCGGTCACTCCAACCACCACCAGCAGGCAAGGTGGGTTAAGTGTCTTGCCCATGGACACAACAGCAGAGATCTCTGTCCGGAGCCGGGATAGAACCTGCAACCATCCGATTACTGGACGACCCGCTCAGCCTGTTGAGCTACTGCTGCCCCAAATTGACGCTTTACAGCTTCTGATTTAATTTCAATTTAAGAGACACACATCCACACACTCTTCCTAGACTAATTTACATTTTCAAGTTAAGGCGAATTCTGAAACATTAAGTGAATCTCCAGTTATTTCTGCTCCAGTGGACGATGATGAGGGCAAAAGAAAGTGAAGCAGAATAGATTAAAGG
The DNA here is from genome assembly GCF_043380555.1 of Nothobranchius furzeri. Lineage (NCBI taxonomy): Eukaryota > Metazoa > Chordata > Actinopteri > Cyprinodontiformes > Nothobranchiidae > Nothobranchius > Nothobranchius furzeri. Next base: position 70,348,805 of record NC_091741.1, on the reverse strand, counting down.
TGTTATTGTGCTGAGTTGGTGAAATTGGCTCAGGGCTTATGTGACCTCTGGGAGTAATCTGGAATCGCTCTAATTCAGGACAGATTAACTGGCTGAGTTCAGCCTCTCAGCCTGCTATGAACACAGGTGCAGCAACACTTCCTAAATGACCAAACCGTACCACTCTTACTCTGCGCATGCTGTTACATCTCATTTGGAAAGAAAAAGACAGGCGATGGGGAATTTCAAACCGGTTTTAGTCACCATTTAATCTCCACCTACAGTATTCTCACTGTGCTGGATTAGACCTTGACGGAAACATGGAGCAGAGTCAGAGATTATCAGACCAGGGCTTCATTCATTTTCCATGTTTGCAATATAAAAACTCCCAATTATGTGGAAACTAGTTTTATTTCCCCCACTGGGAAACTAAGACTTTGAAGGTTTATACTGTTACAATTTTTATATTTCACATAATATAAATGCAGTTGTGTGACACAGGGCTTCCGAAAAGAAAATTATTTGTTCTGTGATGGCTCACATTAAAGAAACAACTGGCAGGCCTGGATGCAGAAGGAAAAAAGAACCATCAACCCTGGTCTGTTTGGGGAGTGCTTATAATGCATCATTTAGGTTTTGTTTGTTGCAGCCATAATAAAGGTACATGTCAAAAGGAGCAGAGACGACTGTGGGCGGATGAGAAGGCTGTGGACCTGTGTAGCATGATGGGTAGATAAGAGAGAGAGAGAGAGAGAGAGAGAGAGAGAGAGAGAGAGAGAGAGAGAGAGAGAGAGAGAGAGAGAGAGAGAGAGAGAGAGAGAGAGAGAGAGAGAGAGAGAGAGAGAGAGAGAGAGAGAGAGAGAGAGAGAGAGAGAGAGAAAAGCTTGCAAGCCGTTTTCAAATGTCAAAGGTATTAGCTGTAATGAGATTGAGCTAGCTTTGGTTAAATGGAATTAAACGGTGGAATTACAGTGGTCGTATGTCGCCCCCGTGTGGTCATAAAGCAAATCAATTTTATTTGTAATTTAAAAAGATGAACTGGAATACAGGTAAAACTGGAAACATGAGAATAAGGTGCAACAGTTAATTTATTTCAGTAATCCAACTTAGACTGAGAGACCATCTAAAGGCTCAGGAACCCTTTGCATGTGTTCTGGATTCATCAGCTGATGAGAGTGTGGCACTTTGAGTCTGGAATATTGAACCTTTTCACTACTTTCTAATTTTCTGAGATTTTGAATGTGGGGATTTCATCAGCTGTAAACCATAATCATCACAATTATAACAAATAAAGGCTGAAATATCCGCCTGTGCATGGAATGAGTCTGTCTTTTTTTAAATTAGTTTCACATATTAAGTAGAATTACTAACATAAATGAATTTGCATCATATTATAATTTTTCCAGTTTCACCTGTAGTTGACTGTTGGTAATTTAAGATACTTTTTACAAATAAGCCTTAATTAAAAATTTGCTTTACATCAATGCTCAACTTATTAATAGCCCATGCATGAAAGTGTTATTTTACAAGGTGCTATAAATCCAGTCTCTAGAGGTGTTCCCAGATGAATAAAATCAGTTACATCAAACATAAATTATTTTTAAAGGGCAGACATGCAAATAAATCCAAAAGGGTTCAAATGAAGGTAACTGGACTTCTTTGGTTTCTTGATGGCGTTTCACTTCTCATCCAAGGAGCTTTGTCAATTCTGACTGGAATATGGGAGAGTCAAGCTAATAACCTGTAGCTGTCTGTTGTTATTTAAGGAGCAGAAACTACTCTGATTCCCTCTCTGATTCGTCTTCAAGAAACCAAAGAAGTCCAGTTGCCTTCATTTGAACCCTTCTGGATTACCATGAGCAGGATGACTGAGAACCTTCACCAGCATAAGCAAATAAAATTACATCTACAATAATCATGTTGTGCAGATTAGAGCAGATTAATATTTATTTTCACAAAACTGGCACATGTAACAACATTTTCTGTGTGAGTGAATGGTAGGTTACATTACAAAGACAAAACTGCCTTTACAATGTGGAACATAATAATAACAATCAGAAAACACACAAACACTCCTCAAGTGTGTCTACCTTTGTCACATCAGGAACATTGACCATCTTCTTGCTGGTTGCCACGTGTCCCACGATGCCCATGTCCAACGGATACACAATTTCACTTTCAGGCTGCACCAGGCACTCGTCATAGGTTGCATCTTTATGGACATTAAATAGCCTAGAATAAATCATTAAAGTAGAAAAAACAGTAATAATCAGTGCTGTTCATGCTTGCTTTAAGACTTCTTTGTCCTCTAAACATGACTATTACGTTCAGACACCACTGGATTTGACAATTAGAAAAGGATATGACTATCCTTGGGGATTTGAAAGCTAATACTATTTTAACACTATAATGGCGAGAATTGAACAGAAAAAGAAAAATGCATTTTATTAATCACCTAAAGCTGTTTGAATCTCAAATTTTGTGCTGCTAAAAAAGAAAAAAAAGGAAAAGAAAAAAAAATCAGACATCCTAATTTAGCTGGGCTCTCTGTTCAGATGATTTATCCTGGTAAATGTTTTCTGGCCAAGATTAGGAGAATGAAATGCAAACAGAAGTAGATAAATATTGAGTTAGTGCTATTGACTGGAGTTGGTGGTGTTCTGGGAGGAAAATTGATCAAGGCATGATAATTAGACTTTTGTAGGCCCATTTTTCATTTTATAAAAAGTCACAATGACACAAGTCATTTAAGACTAAGCATCCAGGAAATGCTTCCCAGTTCCTGCTTGCATTCCGTTTACTGCATAAAATACATACTCGTCTTGTTTTTCTACTAGTATAAAATCTAATCACTAAGTACAAATATAATGCCGAATCACCTTGTGGCCAGCTCAGCCACACCATTCCTCTGCCGGTACATGAAGAGACTCATGCGGTCTGCCCTCAACATGAAGCTGAGGTGTTTCATTAGCCTGAAGACCGACCTCTCCATCTGCAGGTTGTCCTGGATGTCTCGTACCAGGTCAAAAAGAATCTCACTCTCGTCCACCATAGTCAGCTCATGGAACCTGCTGGTGTCCATCACTGGCTTACGGTTGCTGTCCAGCAGATCTGAGATGACTCTGGGACGTAAATTCATGTCATAGTACTGCTTGGCAAATGCTGGGTTGGCATCCAAGAACTGCTCTGCTGCAGCTGCATCCACCATGACTGCTGTTGACGAAGAAAAGAGTTTAAAATGATGATAAATGATGGTTTATGTGCCTAAACGTTGTTTTAAGTCACTTTTGGGCAAGTAGAGAATGGCAGCGTAGCTATGAAGTAGGATAGGATTAATTATATTACTACAGCTACTCATTCTTTTATACCCTCCCAGTTACTGCTATCTAAAATATTTAACAAAAACAAATCAAAAACGTTCAACAAAGACAAAGTAAATATCCCTACCTGATGAAGTCCTTATATTGTCCCCAGCAAAGTATGTAATCCTCCTATTTTAAAAACAAATCCAACTTCAGATGTCTGAGAAGACAAAAGGGATTACCAGGATGGTTTTAAATGGTCATGTGTTGAAATAAGCCTGCATCCAATTACAAACACTGGGATTACAAAACCTACCAGTGTATATAGAAACTAGAGAGTCTCGTCTCTGTCTCCCAGTGTGGCTGTTAGTGTTCATGCTGGGTTTAAATGCAAAGTTGCTTTCTATGTTTTCAGGGAAAACCTTCAAACTAATTTCCATTCTCCCTAAGCAGCAGCTGCTGCAGAAACAAATTCCAGATTCTGGAATTCCAGCATTCCAGAATGTAGGAGCCACAGAAGAGAGGGCTCTGACTCCTTTAGTATTTCTCCTTGAGCAGGGAAGTGCAAGCAAGCTTTAGTCGGAGGACCTTAAGGACCTGCTGGAGCCAGAAGGATGTAACAAGTCATTGATGTACACTGGAGTCTGTCCATGCAGACATCTCCAAGTAAGAACCAGAATCTTGAAGTGGACATGACAATGAAGCCAAGAAAGATGCTTTAGTATGGAGTCACATGACTAAACCTGGAGGATTTAGTCAGGAGTCTAGATGATTACAGTGTACAGTCATTCTGCACAGTCTGTAATCTATGGATGATTTAGATAAGCATATGTAGAGAACATTGCAATAGTCCAACCAAGAAATGAAAGCATGAATCAGCATTTCCATTTCACCATAAGAAACAATGGGACTAAGTTTTACAGCATTCCTTAGGAAAATGGAAGATATCCGGATTAAAACCCACATCAGAAATTGCATCAAAGTATGTGACAGTATATTTTGTGAGGACAGGAGTCCAAGGTTCTCCTTTATCTTAGTTATTTCAGCCATCCAGCTCTTGAATGAGTCCAGGCATTCTTGGAGTACATGCAGATTTCTGATTTGGACCCCAGAATGATCTTCCCACACTCTCACGCCACACTTTCAAGTTTTCAAGGTGAAAAAAGTGACCCCATCTGAGCTACACTCGCCTAGCTACAGCATACAGCGCTGCAAACTCAGGTTTTACTGTAATTTACTTAGATGAACAAGGAGGGGATTGACACTATCTAAAGGTGAAGATCTGGAACTACACTTTGGTTATGTCAAATCGTTTAGAAGAAAATAGTTTAGCCTCCTTATCTCAGTGCAGCTGAAAAATCTTTGTGTTTGTCCTTTTGAGACCACTGATATTGAGGGGAATAAGAAGAGGATAAGAGAGAATTCAATATATAGTTACTTACAGTTTTTTTTTACAATTATGATAGATTTTTCAAAACATTTACTGTAACAAGTTTCCTCAACTCCTAACACAATTAGCACAAGGCTATTGTAGGCTATATAAATGGTAAATGGCCTGTATCCTTCTAGAGTCCTGGAACCCCCCAAGGTGCTTTACAACACAATCAGTCATTCACCCATTCACACACACATTCACACACTGGTGAATGTATATAATTACCACTTTACCACTATCTCCAGTGGTCAATGGGCAATCAGGCGGGGTACACCCTGGACAGAGCTAGTCCATCGCAGGGTAACACAGAGACACACACACACACACACACACACACACACACACACACACACACACACACACACACACACACACACACACACACACCTAAGGACAATTTAGACAGACCAATCAACCTAACAGTCATGTTTTTGGACTGTGGGAGGAAGCCGGAGTACCCAGAGAGAACCCACACATGCACAGGGAGAACATGCAGACTCCATGCAGAAAGATCCCAGGCTGGGAAGCAAACCCAGGACCTTCTCGCTGCAAGGCAACAGCTCTAACCACTGCACCAGCCATATTATTATTATTATTATTATTATTATTATTATTATTATTATTATTATTATCGTTATTATTATTATTATTATTATTATTATTATTATTATCGTTATTATTATTATCATTACTACTACTACTATAGAATCCATTTAGCCTCAAAAATATTTTGGAAACTAAACGTTCACTAGAATTTCAACCATTTATTTTATGTTGTGCTTATTTTACACTTAAAGAGGGATGGACTCCGAGAGGCGGAAGTGACGTAGTTTCAGCTGCCAGACTGACGTAAACGCATTACGAAGATGTACAGGATGTCAAGCTTAGAACAAAATGAGTTTATTGCCGAATAAAACCAGATTTTTTGGAGTGTCACATCAGAAAACCTTCATAAGAACGGCTCATTGGTGCTAAGGTTGGTATTTTTATGCTTTAAAGTCGACGTTTGCCTCACATTGATAATTAGTCGCGTAGTTGGTCAAAGTTTCCGGCGATGTCCACGTTGACAACTTGTTTACAATAGTGTCCATTCATTCCTGCGCGAATGCAGCGCTGGCACTAGGCTGATCTAGGTATGATACTTTAAGAGACTTCATCATACATTTCACCGATCATACGTGTGTTTCCTTTTTATATGTCGATGCCTGCCTGTTTCCTACAGCCAGCACACAGCCTTCAACGTACTCATGATGGCTCACACTGAAAAACGGAGCTAAGAAACGTTTTTATTCTAGGATTTTTTTTAAATCAGCTCGATCAGAGGGAGCCTAACTTTACCTGTTGATTTTAAATCTGTTATAATGAACAAATGACAGTAAATTCTGATGGATTTACTGCAACTAGAGACAAGTCCACCAAGTAACAAGTCTCGTTTTGTTGATGTAATGAGCCAAGTCATTCTAGACTACACAGCGTTGATAACATGGGCTTTATTTCCGTTGCCATCTTCCTCATTCCTCCTCTTTGTCCTCTTGGTGTGGGTATCTGCATCAGTGGGTTGTACCATTCTATCTTTGTGAAGGTCACATTTTGTTGAACCTGGACTGAGAATGAGGAGGGCTTTTGTGGCTACACAATGATCTGATGTAAATTATCTAACCTAATAAAGATTTATAACACGCTGTTACAAATGGAAATAGACGTCACACCCAATGTTCCAGCCTTCCTCTCAGGTATCCAGTGTGCCTGCTATTAGAGAAACATCCTGATTTAGTCCGGGATTGATAACTATGAAATAAGAGTGTAACAATGCATCAATCTATATGGATACTATGGTCAACATTGATTGGTATTGTGGTATTGTGACTGAATTTGAGATCATGGTAAACATCAAATCGTGATCCTCTATATTGATATAATATTGTATCGTGATCAAACTTGTGATTTACAGCCCTCAAGTAGAAGTGTTTGTTTTTCAAGTGTCTGTTTTAGTTTGAGGTTGGTTCAACCTCTGAACTCTGTTTCCATGACTACAGGCACAACGGATCAGGATGCTTCATAGAAGTGATTTCTGCATGTCAGAGCAGGATGAATCTGAGTCTGACCTACAGCGACCGCTCATCCTGGAAAGAGCTAAGGAGGAACCAAAGAAATGGCAAACTGTTGTGTCTAATCGTCTCAAGAAACATTGCTCATGCACTTCAAAGAAAGTGAAATCCAAACTACTGGGTTTCGTTCCTATTTTGAAATGGCTTCCACACTACAAACTCAGGGACTGGATTCTGGGAGATGCCATGTCAGGACTTATAGTCGGGATCCTGCTGGTCCCACAGTCCATAGCATACTCCTTATTAGCCAGTCAGGACCCCATTTATGGTCTCTACACTTCTTTCTTTGCATCTATCATTTATGCTCTCCTGGGCACTTCCAAGCACATCTCAGTGGGAATTTTTGGAGTTCTCTGCTTGCTTGTGGGTCAGGTGGTGGATCGGGAATTGGCTTTAGCAGGGTACCTCTCAGAAAGCAGCATTGACAGTAACAGCAGTGTTTTATTGCTGCTGGATGGTCAGGGAAACAGCAGTAGTGGAGGGTGTGACAGAAGCTGCTACGCAATCTCAGTGGGAGCAACAGTAACCTTCGTTGCAGGAGTTTATCAGGTGAGTATCAGATGTACTTGTCTGGAATGTATTTTTTCACTCAAGGGATTTGGTCAACTGGAGACATTATTCAGGATAAAATAGAAAAATTGGGTGAAGTTGTTTGCTCTGCTTATGTTGTTCTGTCAGGTGCTGATGGGCCTCTTTCAGGTGGGCTTTGTCTCCATCTACCTCTCCGACTCTCTTCTCAGTGGCTTTGCAACAGGGGCGTCTCTGACCATCCTCACTTCCCAGTTTAAGTACCTTCTAGGCCTGAAGATCCCCAGGCCCCAGGGCTGGTTCACTCTGTTTAAGACCTGGTACAGCCTGCTCACCAACCTTGGGGACACCAACATCTGTGACCTAATCACCAGTTTCGTGTGTTTGGTTGTACTGATTCCTGCAAAGGAGTTAAATGACCGCTTCAAAGCTAAGCTAAAGGTACAAAGTAAATATATCAAGTGTCCTTTTTAGCAAAACTTTAACTACACATATTTCAGAATGCCCTTTTTCATGTTTGATAGAGTTTTCTAATTGTCTTTGTTTTTGTTTTCCTCAGGCTCCGATCCCATTTGAGCTGTTTGTGGTCATAATTGCTACTCTTGCATCTCACTTTGGCCACTTCAACAGTGAATATGGTTCAGGAGTGGCTGGCAGCATCCCCACAGGCTTCCTGCCTCCTCAGCTGCCGTCATGGATACTGATCCCCAACGTGGCCGTCGACGCCTTCTCCATCGCCATCGTAGGATTTGCCATCACCGTATCACTCTCGGAGATGTTCGCCAAGAAGCACGGCTACACAGTGGATGCCAACCAGGAGATGTACGCCATCGGCTTCTGCAATATTCTCCCATCGTTCTTCTGCTGCTTCTCCACCAGCGCCGCTCTGACGAAGACTCTTGTCAAGGAGTCAACAGGGTGTCAGACCCAGATATCGGGGTTGGTCAGTGCTCTTGTTCTGCTGCTGGTGCTTCTGGTTATTGCTCCACTCTTCTATTCCCTACAGAAGTAAGCATCCCAGAGGCTTTAATGTCCTGACTCATTTCTCTTGCGACACACAGATTTATTTGTAAATGATTCACTTTTACTCTCCGCTTATTTCTTCACAGTCAGAAAATTACACACAAAAATACTTGATCAAGTTTACCATCTAGAAAAAACTTAAATCAGTAGGTATTTATTCATCTTGAAACTGAATGTGATGATTTGAAAGTCCATTATATTGTTTGTTTTAACAGAAAAGTGGAAAAGTGTGTGTAGTTTTAAATGAGATTTGCTTCTCTTTTAAAAGAGGGTTAAAGGTAGTGACAGATAAATGCTGATAGTTTAACACTGAAGTTGGTTGTTTTTCTCTCAGTAATCTATTCACTAATCAAGATGTTCTGCTCACATATGAGACAAAGGGCAGCATAGCTGAGAGCAGATGTAAACAACTTAAAGTTAACTCTGAAGTAAAGACCAAGTTTGAAGGACATTCTGGTTTTGCATGAGCTTTTTGTTTTTGATACTGCAAAGGAGTTGAATGACCAGATTGTGTCTAGAACTGATTGGGATTGATTGACTTCCTGCTTGTTATCTACTCTCAGAAATTCACACTCACAGCATCATTGACCACATGAAGTTTCTGAATCAATAATGTCTGATTATTGATCTCCTCTAATTGAAAAGCATTTCAGCCAGTTGGTTTCTGTATTGTGCTTCTTTCAAAATCTCAGTCTTTGCTAAAAGAAATCACCCGAGTTACAGAAATTAACAGCACGCGTATTTTTCTTGTGTTGAAATAAGGATATGTGTTCTAGATTTCTGACACAACAACACATTCTCACACCCGAAGCGTAGAAAAATTGTGCTGGGTGACTAAGCGTTTGTTTTCAACACGTTGGGACTCCCAACGCGTTGGTAAAATGGCGATTTTACTGAATTCTGACCTTTACCCTCTTGGTATTTAACCTTCCCATCACCCCCATCCTAACCTTAACCCTCTTGTGCATGAAAAACTTTGTTTCTAGTTGTATTGTCCCTCTCCAGCATGGTCAACGGGAACTTTAGAATGAGAAACTGGGTTAAGGTTACTGTGGGGGCGAGGGGAAGGTTAAATAGCAAGAATTTATAGGTTAAATGTCGGTGTAATGTGCGTTTTACCGTGGGTATCGGAAACCAACGCTCTAGCACAGCGCATCGCCTCCAGACGCATTGGTCTCCCAGCGTCATTTTTTGATGCTCCAGGTGTGAGAATGTGTTGGACACAGTGACTTAACAGTGAGCAATTAGTAAATTATTCTGAAATTGGACAGGCAGTTAAAGTCCTATTAGTCATCACACACCGGTGAAATTCATCTCCACATTTGACCCATCCCTGTGGGGAGCAATGAGCTGCAGCTGTGGCTGCGCTCAGGAACTATTTGGTGGTTTAACTCCACAATCCAACCCCGTAAAACTGGGTGTCAAGCAGGGAGGCACTGGGTCCCATTTTTAAATGTCTTTGGTATGATCCGACGGGATTTGAACTCCGATCTCCCGGGGTGGACACTACCACTAACCACTACACCACTGAGAAGACTCTTGATAATTATGAAATAAAATTTTGTCTGGGCCAAAGAGCTGCACACTCATAATGGGATGGTGATAATTCTAAAAAATTGCCTTAATGATAAATCTGCATTTGCCTCACCTTTCTGTTTTATTGTCATGAAAATTATTTTAAGAAGAATGTTTTTGTTTCTCTACTCAAGTTGTGTGCAGACAAAACAGTGGGTGGCGTGACTTAAGTGTTGTTTTGAATCTCAATCATGGGGAAACTTCACCTGCCAAAACTGAAGCCAACACAGAAGTTACAAAATGTGTGTTCATAAGAACCAATTTTTCATTTTCTGTGTTTTTGCAGGTGTGTTTTGGCGGTAATCATTGTGGTGAACCTCCGCGGTGCTCTAAGGAAGTTCATGGATGTTCCTCGCATGTGGCGGTCCAACCAAATTGATGCCTCCATCTGGCTGGTAACCATGGCTACATCTGCACTGGTCAACACAGAGCTCGGTATTGTTGTTGGGGTTATAGTGTCAGCCTTTTGTGTCGTGGGTCGAACTCAGAAAGCCCAGGTCCTGGAGCTGGGCCGGCCTCAGGTCAGGGATCACTATGAGCACTTATTATCCTACCGTGGCCTTCAGACACACCCCGGAGTTGCTGTTTTCAGATACGAGGCACCCATCTATTACGCTAACCAGAGTTTATTCAAGAAATCACTTTACAAAAGTGTTGGTTTTAACCCTGTGAGGGAGAAAATCCAACATCTAAAGTTCAAAAAGAGCAAACAGCAGGAAATCCAAGATACACCAAAGGTAAAATCAGGAGAAAAGCCCCACAAGGAGAATGATGCAGCTGTGACTTTGACATTTGATGAGAAACCTTCCAGAAACCTGCGTAGTTTAGTAATCGACTGCAGCGCTGTCTTGTTCCTGGACACCGCTGGAGTGAATGCCTTGAAGGAGATCCGGAAAGATTACAAAGAATTTGAGGTTGAAATTGTCTTGGCCCAATGTAATACCTCAGTACTAGACTCTCTGGAAAGAGGGGGATACTACAACAGCAAGAAAGATGGTGAAGTAGGAAAAAACAACATGATTTTTTTCACCATCTTGGATGCCGTCCACTGGGTTCAAAGCCTTTATGTTCCAAATGGAGTTTGTGATGCCAAATCTTAAAAAAGGTCAAATATCCGTCCAGATGTCTGAAACACATGTTTAAACCTCACCAAGGCAGCTGTGCCTGATTATACTTGTGTCTACTACACAAGATCAGCTGTTTCTGTCTGAAGTTTCTGGTAAGTTTTTGTAGCAACAGGGAGCCTAAGTCTCCTCCCTTTTCGGTCGGCTCATGGGTCTCTGGAAGAACGAAAACATGAATGCAAGTCAACGGGGCTAAAAGAGCTATTTTCTAATCCGCTTTGCCTTAAGTCCCGGATCACACATGTACCTAAATTAAAATTATTGATGGGTGTTTCAACCATGTCAGTAACATAACATGATTTATCAGCTTGTAAAGGTTCGTAATTAGCATGACTACAAATCAGAAATCAGCACATCGCATTTATGACGTCACCACAGAATCTCCTCTCCCCCAGCGTAGCTGCTACTAACCACATGACCAGATTTATGGTGGTTCTTTACTCCTGAAGGAAGGATTGGAAGTTCGCTGAACTTACAGCCATTTTCCCTCTGTTCTCCATGTCTGGTTTGATGACGTCCATTTGGTGATGCACATTTGTAGTCCTGAACTTATTTTTGCACAAACCCTGAAATAACATTTTCCCCCGTTCAGAAACAAGCGCTTTCTTGGTATCAAAATGTGTCTTTAAAATTCACGGACATCATGTGTGAAATCCACAACACATAACAAGCGGAATTAGAAAATAACATTTTAGCCCCATTGACTTACATTCATTTTGTTCGCTTCTCTGGGGAACCATGATCCAAAAGTAGATGGGCTCGGCTTAGGTTCCCTCTGAGGTCAAACAAAAACATTAGTTTAGTGTAAAATCAGAACAAATATAAAATCTTTAGGTTACAGAAAGCTGGCAGAAATCAGACCTGCATGATTATTTTTAGTTCCCTATTTATTTCCTAATGAAACAAATTTTAAACCATTTTGAACATGAGTTACATTTGATTGTGATATTAGATATTGGGTTTTTTATTTCCTCCAGTTTGTTTCAATAATGGTCCAAATAAATTTAATTCATTGTACAAATACTTCCACAGAGAGTTACTTTAAAATCATCATTGTCAAAACGTACAGACCTATTTTCTGTTTTCCCCCCAAATTTTATTTTCAACGAGATTATCAAATCTTTCCTGAACTTGGATTAGGCAAAATCCAGCCAGATCAGGTCTACTTCTGATACCAGCAACATGGTCAAGTTTGGGAACAAAGCTGTGTTAATGCAAAGGCCAGTTAGAATTTAATTATTAATGTTATTATTATTACTTAGTAAAATCAGTCGGTCAGCTGGGGCACCTTAAGCTAAAATAAAGCATTTATACTGTAGTAAAGAATGTACTTTAGACATTTCTGGTAACTGTGAACTTTTTTGTACTTCTTCCACAAAAACATTTTGTTATCAACGTTACAGTTGCAGTTTGACAACGTTGGTGTGTCCTACTGAGCACAAATCTATGATTCCCATTTGTTGTTACAAAGTGAAGTTACTTTAGGCCTTTGAGTACATGTGTTAATGCTTTTCTTTTTTGTAGCAGAGCAAATACTATGACTTTGACATGTTACGGTTTGATGCTGGGTTCGTCAAAGGGGACAATGATGTTACGGACCAGTGTGTGTGTGTTATCTGAATAAAAACACACTGCAGTGAATGCCACGTTTCCAGTCTTGCAGGCTACTGATGTTTCAGCTTTTATTGAAAAAAGGCTGTCATGTGTTCAGGACTGTATGTACAAGCAGAGGGTGTGTTCTCAGTTAAACACACACTAAAAGGTTGCTTTTTGAAATTTATTTTAAAATGAGTAAAAGAAATTAGGCTTTCTTGAACCTCAGGCTTTTTTTTTCTCTAACCAAGAACAACTACTGAGGAAGATGAAGTTAGAACTTGGAACATATATGTTTTTATATATCTGTGCCAATAGCGGCATCTGTTACGGGACCTGCTGTATTGTTAGCAGCATTACAGAAATCTTAAGCACAAATGGTGAGTTTTTATGTTGAGTCTGGTTGGTGAATTCACCTGTAAGCATGTTTGGGTTTGACAATCAGGGGAACCTCAGGAGATAGGTGTGATTGATGCTATTTTACCGTGCCTTAGCTCTGATGCAGAAATGAAGTTGTGTGAAATGAAAAGGGTTCTTTTATTTCTTCTGTGTGGCCAGTTAAACTCTTCACACTGTTTAGAATTAAAACTATTTCTCATGTAAACAGTTTCCGCTTCCTAAAGCCAAAAATGTACTCATGAGAAAGTATGTCATGTAACTTTACTTGGAATTTTGTGGAAACAGATGCTTTTATTTTCCTAAGTTTCTGAAACCGACCAACAATTAAAGTTTTATAATTTTAAGGCTCAGGTTTCTCTATTTTTGTACTGTGTATTTTTTCACTGTACTGGATTAATTGATTCTTTAACTATACATTTATTTGAGTATACAATTACTGTCTCTCTTTATCCACATTGTAATTTCATATTTATACAAACAAAACAAGTATGTTGAGCTATGCTTCATGATTAATTTTTTATTATTTTCAAATAAACTTGATTGAGGTTCTGTATTTCTCCATGAAAGTGACCGTCTATCATAGGTATAAAGGATTATACTCTGCTCTTGTTTAGCAGTTCAGTCACCACTTTATAATAAACTCTTAAAAACAGTTTACCAATAAGCTGATATGGCCCGTTGCTTTTTACAGAGACGGATTTCATGTTTTATACAAGTACTGAAGACTAATGGATTATTCTAATTTCCGTAATCCATTTCCTCCCACTTGTTATCTAATCCCAAAGAATGTGTTCTTGCTGGGAAAAACGAGGGATAATCGTTCACTTTGTCATGAGGACTGAAGGTCCTTTGTTCTACAACTGGTGTGACATAGATTTGAAAACTGCTCAACTACAACACTCATGGTTTTATATTGTGGTGCATCTCTGTTGTGCACTTAGGGTTAACACAAGGTGTATCTGAACGCTGGTTAAACTAGAAAATTAGAATCTGATGCAGAAGTCCATTTATTTCAGTAATCCATCTTAGACTGAGAGACCACTGAAAGACTCAGGAACCCTTTATGTGTTCTGGATTAATTAGCTGATTAGAGTGTGACACTTTGAGTCTAGAACAGGGGTATTAACTTTTGGTCGTGGAGGGCACGTTTTAGTTTTAACTCCGTTTCAACACATCTGATTTCAATCAGCAGGTAATTAACAGGCTTCAGCAGAGCCTGATGAGCAGCTGCACAGGTGATTTAACCGCTGAATCAAGTCTGTTGGAGCAGAAAAATCACTAAAATATGCTGGATACGGCCCTCCAGAACTGAACACCCCTGGTCTAGAATATTGAACCTTTTACCAATATTGGATCTGGCAGCACCATCAGCCACTAAGCTCACCTTCTTGACATCACCAGTTTAGCTAAGAAAAAAGCCAGAAACAAAGATGCCAGAGGAAATGTGAGTGATGAGGAACTGGACAAGATTTAAAAAATCTTTGAAGTTTATGTCAGAAGAGATCTCAAAACAACAAAGTGTGATAATGACCTAATGGAAGAGATAAAAACCTCACAAAGCTAGATGAGAAGGATTTAAAAAATGCACTTCTAGAAGGTCGACTATCCAATATGGAAGAAGAATCAAGAAGAAATTATGTAGTAGTCACTGGACTGGAGACCATGCAGACATGCTAGTTCATTAGCAGCAAAGAGCGGTGATCCACCAGGTCAAGAACAACTTTCACTAGAGTTAAAGGTAATTGCTTTCTTTGAGAACAAAGGTGTCAATCTGGAAAGCAAGGATATTAAGGCATGTCATCAACTATTCAGATATGAAAGAAAAACAAAATCCAGTTATAATCTGTTTTGTTAAGAGAAAACACAAGAAAGAACTACTCAACAGCTCAAAGGAACAAATATGTATGATAAGGAAGACCTGATAAAAATGCAGATATTATTAAGCAAGCCAGAATAAGGAGGAAGCAGAAGAAAATACTGTTGACCTGGATTTCAGATTGTAAGGTTTTTATTAAACTAAACTGTTCTCCAGAGCAAGCTAAAGTCCTTGTAATCAGAGTGATGAGTGATCTAGAAAAATAGAAATCATGAATGGAATTGGCCCCCTTAAATACTCTCTCAGCATTCGACTCACCTGTGTGTGGAGGTCAAGGGTCACTGAGTTTACCAAACCAATTCTGAGTTTCAATAATTTGTTCCAAATGTTTTGGAATCAATAAAAGACAACAGTGCCCAAATGCATGCACCTCCTAATTTTGTTAAAACAATTATTGCACACTTTCTGTAAATCCTATAAACGTTGTTTCACTTCTCTAACATCACTGTGTGTCTGCCACATGATATATTTAACAGATTTATTTTTATAGCCAACAGTTAAACAAAAAACAAGGTTGCATCCCACTGTAATGTCTTTATTTTTTTAAATAAAAATAAACTAACAAGCAAAAAATTCTGATGATCTGAGATTTTGAATGCAGGGTTTTCATAAATAATTGAAATATCTGGTTTTGCCAGTATGAGTCCATAGTTTCATCTTGAATTACGGAAATAAATTAACTTTTGCACCATATACATATTTTATTTCTATTTCATCTGTACTTTATGAGAAGCTTGATCACTTATTTTTAATGTACATTTTGATAATATGCGTTACCAAATCTTGATGGAAAATGCAAGTACAGCTTTTTATTTAATATAAGAAACATTTGCGGTTAATTGTAAAACATGTCAGTGTCAAACAGTTGATGGGATCTGCTTCTAACCGATGAGTTTTATTTTTCAATTTACATTTTCAATAAACCATTTAAAATCAAACAAAGTAGAATTGTAACGATTTTCAACACCCCAGAGTTGCAACATTAAGCTGAATTCAGAAGAAGAAATTTGTGAAACTCAATTAAAAAAAGACAAAGTGAAAGTTCTCTGGTAATCCTGTTGGGTGTAATTGAAGGCAGTTTTGCTCTCATTTTGATAATAAAAAACAGAAAACTATGAAGTCCCCAGTCTTCAAATTATCTTTAGTCTAACGCAGGAGTGGGGAACCCTGGTCCTTGAGGGCTGGTATCCTGCTTGTCTTTGCTCCAACACTTCTGATTCCGTGGTTGATTCGCCTGTTCAGCAGCTCATCAAGCTCGGCAGAAGCCTGTTAATCACCTGCTGATTGAAATCGGATGTGTTGAACAAGCCCCCACAATGCAGCTCAAAAATTGGTCCCAACCCGGAAGTACCAAAAGCTGCAGTTACACCCTCATCCGCTGGGGGCTGGTGTCAGAAGCGAGCAAATCCTCATTGACTCCCATGTTAAAAATACCAATTTCACAGCAGAAATAAACATGTTTACAGCCTGGTACCAAAACATGTTTTTGTTTAAATGATCTAGTTTACACTCATGACAGCTCTGAGGGGGGTGAATTTTTTTTCTCACTCTTCTGTTTAAGTGTATTAAAAGCCTAAAATTCTGTATAATTAATGAGCATCAGACCCACGTGACCACAGAGCTAGCTCCGTGGAAAGGCCTCAGTACAGCCTCGGTCTGGCTTGGAAACTGCTCCGGGATTTTGAGTCTCTGTGTTTGTGTATTCTTTTTTGGATATTATTTGTGCAATTGTTGGACAAAATGACTTGCTGTGGCATTAATTGCACTAATAGAGCGTCCAAGGAGTCTCCACTTCATTTTTTTCGGTAAGTAAAATTATATTTATGTATTTTAGGTCACTGCTGAGCTGAGCTTAGATTTTAACATGTACTGTTTAACCATGAAATTTAAATGTGATCGGGTAAAACCCAGTGCATTTAACATAATGCTGCACTTTAGAAAATGGGTTGAAATATAACATGTTGTTGGAGCTGGGTTCCGACTATCGGCTTGTGGAGTTCTCGGGAGACTGATGTTTTCCACCCGGTTCTCCCCGCAGCTCGGCACATCTGTCTGATCGCAGCTTCTGTGTGCTGCGCGGACTGACGGCTTGTGGAGCTTGTGCACAGTTAACTCCGTTGTAGCTAGGTTGCTACCTCCATTAGCTTAGCTCCCGCCTCCGCGTTAGCTTTGGGTTAGCTTCAGGTTAGCTTGTAGCTAGTTCGACCGGGTGTCGTCATTTGATCCCAGCCTTACAGCCCCACCCTCAGCTCCACCTCTCTTCCCTTTTATGGAATTGTCTGGGCTTGACGGAACCTGTGACATGGTCAAAATGGTGGTGGTGGCCACCTCCCATTTTAGCACAAAAACGTGTTATTGGAGCCTGTGGAAACCCATTGTCCATATATGTATGTCGATGGTGTTGAAGCAGGGTTGAAAGTAAAATATGCTGGATACCGGCCCTCGATGCACCAGGGTTCCCCACCCCTGGTCTAACGGCTTGGTAGGCTCTGCACTTTTTCTGTTTAAAGTTTTTTGCTTCTCAATTCAGAGAAAAATCTTGATGCCTTTGTCTGAACCTGGTAAACAGCACAAACAGTACAAGAACATTCAAATCAAATATGTTGCTTGTAACATGTGTCTTTAAAGAAAAGTCAACAAAACAGACTTAGATATAAACACAAAGTGGTGACTACTATCTAGAGGTGCGAGAAAAAAATCAGTTCACATCTGAATCAAGATTCTTCATTTCAAAGATTTTGAATCAATTTATGAGGGTTCTGAATCAATCCAAATTTTCCAAGTTTCATGACTTCAGAGGGCATTTTCTAAAGATCCATCCATCCGTTCTCTTCAGGTTATCCAGGGTCGGGTCACGGGGGTAGCAGCCTACGCAGGGAGGTCCAGACTTCCCTCTCCCCAGCCACTCGGGCCAGCTCCTCGGGAAGAATCCCAAGGCGTTCCTGGCCTGGTCAGACAAGAAACATACAGTTGTGGTCAGAAGTTTACATACACTTGTAAAAAATATAATATAATGGCTCTACTGAGTGTCCCGTTATTTCTAAAACTCTGATTTTTCTCTGATAGAGTGATTGGAACAGATACTTCTTTGTCACAAAAAACATTCATGAAGTTCGGTTCTTTAATGTCTTTATTATGGGTTAACAGAGAAAAGTGATCACATTTGCTGGGTCACAAATATACATACAACAGTGCTAATATTTGGTTACATGTCCCTTAGCCATTTTCACTTCAATTAGGCGCTTTTGGTAGCCATCCACAAGCTTCTGGCAAGCTTCTGGTTGAATCTTTGACCACTCCTCTTGACAGAATTGGTGAAGTTCAGTTAAATTTGATGGCTTTCTGACATGGACTTGTTTCTTCAGCACTGTCCACATGTTTTCAATGGGGTTTAAGTCAGGACTTTGGGAAGGCCATTCTAAAACCCTTATTCTAGCCTGATTTAGCCATTCCTTTACCACTTTTGATGTGTGTTTGGGGTCATTGTCCTGTTGGAACACCCAACTGCGCCCAAGACCCAACCTTCGTACTGATGATTTTAGGTTATGTTGAAGAATGTGAAGGTAATCCTCCTTCTTCATTATCCCATTTACTCTCTGTAAAGCACCAGTTCCATTGGCAGCAAAACAGACCCCCCAGCATCATATTCCCACCACCATGCTTGACTGTAGGCATAGGCGTCATTTTAACCGGGGACGCCGGGGACATGTCCCCGGCAAAATTTGTGATTCGCAGCTGTGTCCCCCCCACTTTCAAAAAAGCCTGCTGATGAGGATTTTTGTTTTACCAGCTCAGATCTTATACCAGGGGTCAACAACCTGTTCCCATCAAAGAGCCATTATTACCCATTTCCCACAGTAAAGAAAACACGCAGTAGCCGCAGCGTTGTGGGCGGGGCCTACCCTCAGACAGCAGAGAGCTGCTCACAACCAGGTGACAGCAGCAGGTACCGGTCGCTCGCATGGACATCGCACCCGTGGGGTATTCAACACCCACACTTTTCCAGCTGTTTTGCTCACCTCCACACCAGTCTGGTTTCTCTATGTCGCACACTCGCTCTGTTTGCCTCATCTCCTTCTTCACCTCCCACTTCTGACAGCCGATGTCGGGTTTCCAGGAGAGCAGGAGAGGGAGGGACGGAAGAGCTCGACTGAATTCATAATTTTACATCTTGACATTAGCTGTACAAAGTCTGAGTTTGATAACGTGAAGAACAACAATTTGCAGAGGTTTATAACAGGCGCGGTGCCAGGTTTTCATTTTTGGGTGGGCCACGGTCATTTTGGACGGACCTTAATAAGCGGTGACTTAAGTGAAGCAGGCAGGTCGCGCTAGAAAATGTCGTTTAAAAAGACGTCATAAATGTGTTCCCCCGTCATTTTTATTTCTAAAATATGAAGTAAAAACTCCCAATTTAATTTTCATTCATTTGTCATTAATATGTAGTCTACACCCGTGCGTTAAGTGGACCATCTTCCAGTAAAAGCAAAACATCCAGCCCACCTCTCCAAATGCGTAAAATGTGCATCAGCCGCTAGTTAGGCGCGCCGCGCGCACCATCAGCTACGTCAGCCCAGACAAGAGCAGAGCAACTAGAATAGAGGATCATTCCATCTGGATGTGGATGGAGATTACATTTTACAGCAGCCTGATCATCATTTAAATACGTAAACCATCACCTGTCTTCTAGTCCACGCTATCAGCATTATTTTAATTGGTGTGTGTGTGTGTGTGTGTGTGTGTGTGTGTGTGTGTGTGTGTGTTTTCCACTTCAAACAGTGGTCTAACCAACCAGACCATGCGTGTCCAGTAACATATTAATGTTACACTTCATGTAGGCTAGGAACGTTTCACCTGCCGTGGCCCGACCGCTTCTGCTCCACATAAACTTTGTGCGTGATCAAATGTCTCTACAGGAGCTTTTTGAGCTGAAGAGCTATTCTGCCTCAGACTGGATGCGTCATGCGTCTCCATATTAGAGACGGGAACAAGCGCTGTTCAGCCAAAGTTGAATAATTTCATAAAAAGAAAATTTTTCCAAGCTCATCCATGCGCATCAGTGTGCGTCGGGGTAATTCTTTCAAAACAGCCAGCATCCTTGAGTTTATCCGTCAAAATAAAAGTCTAATATAAATATCTGTAACCTGCCATTTAACTGTTTTGCCTTCCTGTGAAGATTGTTGCAAAGAGAAACAACTAAACTTGATTAACCCCAGAGCACTGCGCTGTACGTCGTGACTGTAAATGAGGGGGGAACGATTTAATCGGATCCTTTTCTTTTCAACATGGTTTAATGTAAAGTTTCATTCAGTACAAACTTTAGTTACACCAATCTAACGAGACAGAGCCTGGATTTGTATTCTGAACAGTTTAAACATGTTTAAAACGGAGACATGCGTGACGCGTCTAAAGTTCGCACCTGCTCCGCTATTATGGAAATTAAACTAACAAGGTGAATAACATGAAATTATTTTAGGCACAGACAACATCCCCCACACTTTTGAAAATCTTGCAACGCGCCTGGTCGCTCGTGTACGTCAAAGTACACTCTCAGAACCAGAGCGCATGTGAGAAGGTTCCTCCCACTGAAGTGAGTGTTTTCCAAACCCTGTCTCTCAGAGACTTGTCACTTAGAAAATGTTCCCTGATTATGAAACTTTGGCTGAAAAGTGCTTGTTCCTGTCTCCAATGTGGCGACGCATCCAGGAGCCGTCTGAGGAGAATCCCAGAATCTGACATCCTCCAGCTCAGGAAGCGCCTATGATAACGCACAAGCGTGACGCGTCAACCCGGTCTCACAGTAAGACCGGGCTGGACCTGTTCAGGTTTACGCAGACAATCTTTACATTTAGAATTAGCATACAGATGTAAAATTAATGCAGTAAAATATAAAGCATTTTATTTAAATATCCATTAATTATTTTACAAGCACAGAGCATCAGATGGATGGAAGAGCCGCATGCGGCTACAGAGCCGCCGACCCCTGTGCTAGCCTATATTGTCCCCAGCAATTTTTAAACCCCACTCAAGTGTATGGTTATTGTCCCCAGCAATTCTGAAAACAAACTGACGCCCTTGACTGTAGGCATGGTGTTCTTGGGGTTAAAGGCCTCACCTTTTCTCCTCCAAACATATTGCTGGGCATTGTGGCCAAAAAGCTTGATTTTTGTTTTGTCTGATCACAGAACTTTCCTCCAGAAGGTCTTATCTTTGTCCATGTGATCAGCAGCAAACAACAGTCGAGCCTTAAGGTGCCGCTTTTGGAGCAAGGGCTTCCTTCTTGCACGGCAGCCTCTCAGTCCATGGAGATGCAAAACACGTTTGACTGTGGACAATGACACCTGTGTTCCAGCAGCTTCTAATTCTTGGCAGATCTGCTTTTTGCTGATTCTTGGTTCACTCTTTACCCTCCTGACCAATTTTCTCTCAGCAGCTGGTGATAGCTTGCGTTTTCTTCCTGATCTTGGCAGTGACGAAACAGTGCCATGCACCTTATACTTACAAACAATTGTTTGCACTGTTGCTCCTGGGACCTGCAGCTGCTTTGAAATGGCCCCAAGTGACTTTCCTGACTTGTTCAAGTCAATAATTCGCTTTTTCAGATCCATGCTGAGCTCCTTTGACTTTCCCATTGTAGCGTTTGTGGGCGTTTGTATCCAATGATCCCTATTTACCTGGCCTAAGAGAAGTCACCCGCTGTAGTCACTCATAATCACTCACAAGAAGTTAAGAGGCCATGCTACGAAGCTCAGTTCACTGACACGTTTGTAAGTCACCAAAATTGCTAGATCATGTTGCTGTATGTATATTTGTGACCCAGCAAATGTGATCACTTTTCTCTGTTAACCCATAATAAAGACATTAAAGAACCAAACTTCATGAATGTTTTTTGTGACAAAGAAGTATCTGTTCCAATCACTCTATCAGAGAAAAATCAGAGTTTCAGAAATAACGGGACACTCAGTAGAGCCATTATATTATATTTTTTACAAGTGTATGTAAACTTCTGACCACAACTGTAGTCTCTCTAACTTGTCCTGGGTCTTCCTTTAGGTCTCCTCCCGGTTGGACATGCCCAGAAAACTTCACCAGGGAGGCGTCCAGGAGGCATCCTAACCAGATACCCGAGCCACCTCAACTGGCTCCTCTAGATGTGGAGAAGCAGCAGGTCTACTCATAGCCCCTCCTGAGACAAAACTCATTTGAGGTGCTAGTGTCTGCAATCTCATTCGTTCAGTCACTACCCAAAGCTCGTAACATAGGTTAGGAATGTAGATTAGCCAGTAAATCGACAGCTTTTCCAAACATTTCCTAGCTTATTTGCTGCTCATACTGATTATCAGTCAACAGCTTCGGCGCTGTTATTAATTCTTCCCGAGCAACCCACTCCTTCATCACATTAATGGCTCATGACATCACACACAGCTGGGAGATTTCTAATGTTGAAAAGACTAATTAATCTGGGAAAAGACACTTTTTTTAAAGAATGCTTATTTGGGAGTCGACTTGAATCAAAATTTGATTCTGAATTGAACTTCACTCCGAAAATCAAAATCGAATAGAACTGTGAGTTGTTGTAAGACTCACTCCCCTACTACTAACTGAGATGGTTGATTAATTCGGGAAATATATGATCGATTGCCAATTTGTACAAAAAATGAACAGATTTTGATTTTGTGTATCTATTCATTTTTTGTCATAATGAAATCTCCTCAAAAAATAAAAATTATTGTTAATCAAGTTTAATAATGAATAAATAAAAACATTTGAGTTATTTTTATGACCTTTTATTTCAAATAAAAAAACTTTATTGATATAATTATGAGCTTGTGTTCGTAAAAGCCACATAAAGCCAGTGCCGTGACCCATCTCCTGACATGAGCTATGACTAATTAATAGATTTCATTAAAGCAGCGTGTAAACCTTTGGCTCGCATTTAAACCTCAGCAGGATGACAAATGATAAAGAACACACAAACACAGATTCTACAGAGAAATCAATTTAATGGTTCAATGTGAACGAGGATCCCTGAAGGTGTAATCAATAATCGAGCCTCGCCTTTTACAAACCAGAAATTACCAAGCAGTCATCTGAGTAAAAACCCAAAGAGCTATTACGTCTGGAATGTGAGGTGGATTAGAAGCACAGAGAGCAAAAAATAAAAAATAAAATAAAATAAAAACTTGTGCAAGTGTTACATTTCGAGCCTTTTCAATTACTTTTATTAAAAAGCAACATCTAGTCGTTGCTTACAAATGTTATAAAAAAATTCAGAAAATAACAGTAAGTTCATGTAAAATGATTAAATAAACATGAACTTTATAAAACCTTCTGTCTTTGGACTTTGTAGATTACTGATTTAACCTTTTATCAGTTTGTTTTTGTGTCCTGAAAACAAAAAAAAAATCACTTAATGCTGCTGTCGTGTCTGCAAAAAGAAATATGCATAAGGTTTATATTATCTATGCAAAATTTTTTGATGACTGTCTAAATGTCTGAATGCTACAGGCCTAAGTGTGCCTGCTTGGTATTTAATGTTTGCTCAGACAAAGATAAATAACACTTTGACCCAGCAGAGGTTTCTGCTGTCACACTAACCCTGGGAGATGACGCACTAGTTTTATTATCTACTGACATCCCATCTGTCTACACCCACAAGAGGATTTATGAAAGTTTCACTGATTAATCCTGATAAGTTTACAATCAGGCTTTTATTCTGGTTTGTAGTCGTGCTTATTGTCTAGCTCTGATTGCACCTCTCAGCGTTTCAAGGTGACTGACGATCACTTGACGTTCTTTATAATGAGCCATGACCCTTTTGGTGAAAGAGGTAACAGAGAATTGAGTTTAAGTTTGGAGCTTGTTTTTGCTTCTGTCCTCTTCAATTCCTTGTTATATGTTAAGTATTTTTAATTGTTCATTATTGTTGTGAAATATTTTCCTTTGTCTATGTGAAGAGTTCATTCACCTTTACTGCTTAAATGTGGTTAGGAAAAACCCTGACCTAGTTATTTGTTTTTACGTTTGGGTGTTTTCAGAAACTCCTTTCTGCTTTAGGCATTTTGATCCAGTATCTGAAGTTTACCAAATTCAGAATCTAATCCCTCTGTGTGGGTGTTCTGACTTCCTTTAAGGTAATTTAAGTTTAAGGTAATATAAGAACAATAGTATAAATTAAAATATGCAACATAATAGTGAAAAATGCTAAATTAAATTACCGAACATAGATTAAATTACCTAACATTATATGTGCCCAAGTTTAGTTCAAACTCATTTTTCTCAGTGACAAATACTGAATAAATAATAGATTTTAATAGAATCTTTGTCCTGTTTTGTATAAAAAAAACATTTACTGGATGACAAAAGTAAACATTTCACATATAAAACTGAGCATAATGTCATTTATTTAGCATGTTTTTGTACTCAACAATGCAGATTGCTTCATTTTACCACTAGATGGCAATAGAGATCAAGATTTTGATGAACCAACCTTTCATTCCTCCCTTTAAAAACGGAATCTAAAGGTAATGCGCCCACCTACCCCACCCCTCTATAAAATAAAAAAGTTAAGAATTAAACATACCTGTTTTTCACAATTACCACAACCGATCATTTTCTCCATACCTGATAGGAAAACCTGTATTGTGACTGAATCCCAAAAACCTTAAAGTAAAATCCTTGTGCAGCTTGCTCTGATATTTGTTGGTTTGTATGTCTTGTGTCTGAAAGAGTCTAGCACACTTGAAAACTAAATGATTTTAATAAGGCCTCCGGTGGTCACACTTTGTGAAAAACATGCTGTTTTAAACCAAGTAAATGATGATTCTTAAAGCGAAGAAACTCAATAGTGGACACCTGTGTTGAAGGTAAAATACATTAATGGTAGAGTCTCTGGGAAAATACAGTAGTTAATGGAAGAAACAAACAGATTTATTGATTAAAAAGGAAAAACAAAAAGCATAAATGTGCATTCATCTTGCAGAGCTTAAAAAAGTCAGTGTGAGTTGAGAAGACCTAGTTATTTGCTGAGGTGTGAGGAACACACAGATGATTATAGTCTCTTTCACGGCTTGATGCATCTAACAAATTACATTTACTGCAGACTGACTCCTATCTTGATAGGTAGAAACTCCCAGAACAGAGGAAAGCAGAAAGTTTGCACTCCATTTCACCTTCAGTCGGGAATTGTTCTTTAATCTTTCAAATTCAGCTCTCCAAATGCAGCCAAGGACAAAAGTCATTGTTTGAAAATTATTACAGGCTATGAAGGAAATAGTTTTCAAGTGGACCCTATATTTAGAAGCAATTGAAAACGAAAAATTCTAAGGGCTACAATTGTTGGTTTTATGTTGATTGATGTGTGTTTCCCAAACTAACAAACTATTAAAAGGATTGAGTGCGGAAAAGCTCAGAAAGCACAAAGAATCCTCTCACCATCCGTTCATTTGCTGTGCAGACAAAACCCCTTCATCCCAATAATAAAGTCCTTTCTCTTGTTGCTTTTCCACATAGAAAAGCCAAACAAATGGAGAGCTACCGGAAAAGCACTTGTCCTCTGGTGAAACGATGTTTCAAGTAAAGTCTTAATGTTCTGTGACGGGATATTTCTCTATATCACTGAAGCTCGACGGGAGAGACCAGAAGGCAAAACTGTTTAGCAGCTCCTTACATCGTTGTGGTTTTCTGTTCCTTCAGATTTCATTCTCCCAAATGTAGCTTTCAGGTCTGTAAAAGTCACATCCAACTTTAGTCTGCTTTTGCAGGTTTAGTTTTAGTTGTTCACCAAATTTCCTCTCAAGACAGCTGCATGCAAACAAGGATAAGGGGTTTTGTTTGTCCTTTTGAGACAAAAGAACAATTCATACAACATCAGCAATGGTGAGAAAATCTGTCAGTCACAAGAGTTTACACTGAGGAGCCTTTTCACTCATCTGTGATTCTGCTCATAGGGTTTGATACATAGCGAGTCTAATAGTTTAAGGATCAAAAATGTCATATTTACTAAAGCAATGCATGATTAACTAGCACAAGAGTAAATCAACCACCACTTAATGTCACTAGCAGTGATTTGTTTTTCAACACATTTCCACACAATTTAAACCATCAACAAAAAGATTCAAACAAAAAGTGTCTCTCAAATGAATGTATTATATCCAGTCTGTGAAACTCAGTTTTTACCAGCAGTAAAGGAGGGATTTATTACCTGGTAAAAAGAGAACTTTTTCAATTCTGCAAAAGTGTCTGAATGTGGTTCTGATGACAAGCTTAAGATTTATTAAAGACCAAGTTCACTCATTTTTTCTCAACAGGGTTGTGGGGTTAGGGTTAGGATGGTTTCTAGAAAAAAATAATGTCTCTTGAGTTAATCTCTGTGGGGAAAAGCTAGAACATTCTGCTTTCAGGAAATAGAAGTGAGCCAGAGCAGAGGGGAGCAGAAGACGGCAGGATTTGGAGTCTTATTTCCACATATTTGGACATATTCCTAATGATTGACTAACGACAACACAACTCTACCACCAACTGTGTTTGCTCTAAAACGCTGATGTTTTATCTCCATGAATAACCCATGCCTGAAGGAGTTCTGCCATGTTGTGGAGTAGGAGTGAGCCAAATCATACCTTTGATGAAAATACCGGTATTTTTTTCTTATCCGTTACAATAATGTATATATTATGACATGCTAATTAGATTAAGTCAACACAGCCTTACCCGTTCTTTCCACTGCACATAAAAAAGTCAGGAAACGGCTGTGAAATGTACTACCTGCATGTGTGTCGAGCCCATTAGAAGAGCACGAGCCGTCAGAGCACGCAATGAGGAAGTGCACGTGCTCTCTAAACCAGGTCTGAACCAGGACTAGACCAGTAAACTGAAGCATGCTTTTGGCTGTTTATAATTTTCACAATGTCTGGTTTGCACTGATATGTTCCGAGTCCCGAGCCCGCACAGATGTTTTACAAGTATGTTTTACATGCCGCGCCCGCACCCTATAACCCGGTGCGCCTTATGTGTGTGTTAAATACCAAAAAGACACCCGTAACTGAAGCTGCGCCCTATAACACGGTGCGCCCTATGGTCGTGAAAATACGGTAATTGAACCTGTGAAGGCAACCATGGCATGAATGTTAAGCCTGATTCATGCTTCTCCGTCAGCTCTGCAAGGGACAGAAACGCACGAATTGATGGAAGTGTTTTGCTCTCATACTTCTCCCTTTGCTGAAAGGGTGTTGCAAAGCAATTCTCTGCCAGGACAACAGAGGGCGTAGCATAGGTAGCAGTACAGTGACGTACTATTTCCTTGGAAATCACTTCTACGGTCTGAAAAATGGCAAGCAACAAGAGAGAGAAGTTTGAATGAGTTGGAACTGTGTGATCTAGACGAAGAAATGCGTATCCTTCTGAAATACCAGCGAGAGCATAAAAGGAGACAGCGGCATCGGTGGGATGTCTGTCCACTAAACAGGTCTAGGCAGACAACAGGCAAATGGCATCATGACGGAAGTGATCTCAGGTTTCTGAACCGACCAGTCACAAGCATGCGTAATCCGTCTCGTTCGAAGGATGTTTAGAAAAGTGGGCTCGACTCCGTATGTACTTGCCTGGCCTTGCATGGCCTAGCGTTCCATCTCTATGCTGACGATTGCCAGATTTACTCTCCATTGTGTCAAGATAAAGGTCTCTCTATCGAGTCCTTTGTGTCCTGTCTTAACGAGGTGGTCTTGGCTAATGGCCAACTATCTGCATCTGAATGAGGGAAAGACAGAGCTCATTATTTTTCACCCCAATAGCAGGGCTGTGGGTCGTTCTGTTGATCTTGGCCCTCTCTCTCCCTTCTCAAAACCAGTTGTCACCAGTCTGGGGGTTGAAAATTGACGCTGGACTTAAATTTGATGCTCACATCAACTCTGTGATCCGATCCAGTTTCTTTCATCTGAGACGCCTTGCAAAAATCAAGCCCATGCTGTCGACAACACTCCTGGAGTGGGTACTCAATGCTTTTGTAATTTCTAGGCTTGATTACTGCAACTCTCTCTATGCAGGACTGGGTCAATCTTCACTGTGCCGCCTACAGGTTGTGCAGAGCAGAACAGCACAGCCAGGTTTCTGAGTAGTGCTCCCCCCATCTGGCCACACTTCTGAACAGACATTCCCCATCACACGCTCTGCGCTCCTCTGACCAAGGCCTGCTCACTGTCCCTCATTTTGGGTGTCGTACTCGCGGGGACCGGGCTTTCTGAGGTGGATATGTAACAAATTATTTGTAAATTATTAAATGTTTTAAAAATATTTGTCGAAATTTGTTTCATTCACACCTAAAGATGAATGAAAAAAATTGTTTAAAAAATCATGGTTGACACGCGATCGTTCATGTCGGCTCACTTCCTTTCGTGCTTTCTGTCTTTTATTTGTGCCTGATGCATTTCACTGTTGTGGAGCGGAGTGCATCACCTGTTTTCTCCTCCGGTGATTTCACCTCACCGGTGCGGCCGGCGTGCAGCGCGCACTCCGCTGTTTTTGCGGTCGGTAGATCTTTAAGAACTGCAGTTCAAAGGTAACTCATAAGGTGAATATATATGAAGCCAGGTATTAGTTTTTCTTTAGGATTGAGAGGAGATGCAGGAAGATAATAAACAGAGACAGAACAGAAAAATAGTGAAATAAAAACAAGTTAGTTTTTGTACCTGGTTGTTGCAACAAACACACACTACTGAAGGTAATCAGAAGTGAGGAACAGAAAATGAAATAAATATTTTAATGTTTTTTTTATTATCTTTATTTCATTCAATAAAAAAATAACACAACAGATACTAAACAATATTCATAAAAACACAATGTATATTTGAATGAAAGGGAGCCCACCAGGCAGCCACCGGGATTGACCAGACAGGCGCCAAAGATCTTAAACCCCCTGACCCGGGAGCCACGAACACTCAGGCAGACCAAGGCACCACACCCCACACCAGGTGTGGCAGGGGGAGGGGAAACGAAGATCTATATTGTAGCATTATGAACAGTGTTGGGAACGTTACTTTAAAAAAGTAATTAGTTATAGTTACTGATTACTTTGTCAAAAAAGTAACTCAATTACTAACTGAGTTACAAGATCATGCATTTATTACATCAAGACTGGATTACTGTAATTCATTACTCTCAGGAAGTCCACAGAATGTAGTTACCGTAAATCCTCTAATACAGGCTGGTATTCAATTAAAGGCCGGGTCTCCAATTTTGGTCGGTGCCGGAATCAGCGGAGGTAAATAATGGCCGGTCTCTTATTGTGGCCGGACGGAATGTGGTAACAAGCAAGTACGAGCGTCCCAGCGGCAGGGTTATAGTCCCCAAATCAACCAGCAGGAGGCAGTAGGGGTTCACGCAGATCTTTATTAGGCTTTTTCTTCAACGCTTTGTAACGCTACAGACACGATCCTCTATCACGCTCCTACCACACAGAGTCACGGTGTCAGTTAACCATGCTAATTCAACCCGCTCCACAGAACACACATCACCTTCCCTGTGGCTTACATAACACTCACACAACACGCAAATCAGCACATAGGAACTAGCAGAACGATAGGAAACACATATAACACAATACCCAGAATGCACCTGGCTTACAACCCCAGCCAGGTCATTACACTATCAAGTTCAAAGAGAACGTGCTGATTATGCTGCAGAACACTCTGGAGAGCAGCAGTAGAGGGTGTATGAACTACAGTAATCCCTCGTTTATCGCGGTAGATGCATTCCAGACCTGGCCGCGATAGGTGAAAATCCGCGAAGTAGGGACTCCCAGCATGCCCCTCGCGGGGATTCCCTCCACGTCGCACCTACGTCACAAACCGCGGCTATAAACGGAAGTCGCCTTTCCAGCTCACCACTCAGTCATCGTTTCTTCAGATTCATGATCAGAGTTTCCAACCTACCAATCAATCCAACGAACTATCAGCTCATAGTAAGTTATCTTACTTACTTCTGGAAAGCCCGGCATTTCCGTGTCACTTCGTTGACGCTCGAACGCTCGGGGGTTTCCTAGAGCAGACGGCGTTTCACCGACGCTATCACTTCTGCGTCTGTGAAACCACGCTCCCTATTGAATTATCGTATGATCACATTCTCTGTGATCAGCAACGCGCTGTGCCAGACCGTAGGTACTGACACGCGATCGTTCATGTCGGTTCATTTCCTTTAATGTTTTCTGTATTTTATTTGCGCCTGATGTGTATCGCTGCTGTGGAGCGGGGCGCATCAACTTGTCCTCCGACACACAGATCACTGATGCGGCCGGCAAGCAGGGAGCGCTCAGCTGTTTTCGCGGTCGGTAGATCTGCCTCCTGAGCACGGCCACAGTAACAATCAGGTGTCGCCACCTCAAAAACTAATTTAACACGCAATCGTTCATGTCAGTTCATGTCCTTTAATGTTTTCTGTCTTTTATTTGCGCCTGATGCGTTTTGCTGCATGCTGTGGAGCGGGGCGCTGCGGGCATCACCTTGTCTTCCGACGCACTGATCACTGATACGGCCGCCAAACAGTGAGCGCTCCGCTGTTTTTGCGGTCGGTAGATCTTTTAGGACTGCAGTTCAAAGGTAACTCATAAGGTGAATATATATGAACCCAGGCAGCAGTTTTTCTTTAGGATTGAGAGGAGAAGCAGGAAGATAATAAACAGACAGGACAGAAAAATAGTCAAATAAAAACAAGTTAGTTTTTGTACCTGCTGTTGCAACAAACAGACACCATTGAAGGTCATCAGAAGTGAGGAACAGAAAATGAAATAATTATTTTAATGTTTAGAGCAGCAGGAACTCCGAGAGGCTGCAGGCGCATCAGTGAGTTTGCGGCCGCTGCGCAGGGGGAGGGGGGAGAGGGCTGAAGCAGGAACTACCGTTGTTAAAAGAAATGTGTTTAACTTTGAAAATGTGGGAGCAATTTTAATTGTCAAAAACTCCAGCGAACCATTAGTTCATTTTGCTCAAATAGAAATAGAGGCCTGCCTCTAATACTGGCCCTCCTTCCAATAAAGGCCTGGAGCTTGATGAGCTTGAGTCAAATACAGGCCTGGGCCTGTATTAGAGGATTTACGGTAAAAGTCTTCAGCTTGTCCAAAATGCTGCAGCTAGAGTTCTGATGAGAATTAAAAAGAGAGATTATATCTCTCCTGTCCTAGCTTCCCTACATTGGCTACCTGTTAAATTCAGAATAGATTTTAAGATCCTTCTTCTCACATATAAAGCTCTTAATAATTAAGGTCCATCATACATCAGTAATCTGATTGTTCCATATGTTCCTAACCGAGCACTTCGCTCTCAAACTGCAGGTCTACTGGTGGTTCCAAGAATATCTAAACTTAGGATGGGAGGCAGATCTTTTAGTTATCAGGCTCCTCTCCTGTGGAACCAGCTCCCAGCTTTAGTCCGTGAGGCAGACACTTTATCTACTTTTAAGAATAGGCTCAAAACATTTTTATTTGATAGAGCCTATAGTTAAAATCTGATGTTAGCCTAAATCTGGACAAGTGGGGGAGTAGAGGGAGGTGGAGTGTACAGTCGGTAAAGACGGCTCTCCCTTGCCCTGCCTCCAACATGCCTACATCTAAATAGGATAGATTATCCAGAGTTATCTCTGTAGTTATGCTGCTATAGGCTTAGACTGCTGGAGGACACACTGACCACTTTTCACACTCTACTGCTTTCTTCTACAGTCTGCTCTTTAACTGTACTATTTTGTGCAATTTCAGCTGTTAACTTTATTTTCTCTGTAAGTGTTTTTCTCCCCACAAGATGCTACAATGACGTTCTGCTGAGCTGTGGTGGCCTCATGGAGGGGGCCATCGACTAGCACACTGCTGCTAACCACTAATACATTCTCTCTCTCCCGATAATAACTTTTTGTTTTCATTGACTTTTGATGTGCTAATACTAGTTTATCCATTTAATTATAGATCCACTAGGATAAATACAATAAAGTTTATCTTTCACCAAATACAATATTTACTAAGACATCACAATATAACTATAGACACATTACTTGTCTTTGTGTGTGTGTGTGTGTGTGTGTGTGTGTGTGTGTGTGTGTGTGTGTGTGTGTGTGTGTGTGTGTGTGTGTGTGTGTGTGTGTGTGTGTGTGTGTGTGTGTGTGTGTGTGTCTGTGTCTGTGTCTGCCTGCTCTGTCTTCTCGATCCCCAGTGAGTCGTGGAGGATGGCTGCTTATACTGAGCCAGGATTCTCTGGAGGTTTCTTCCTGTTAAAAGGGAGTTTTCCTCTCCACTGTCGCTGCATGCTTGCTTAGTATGAGGATTGCTGTATAGTCACTGACACTAGTCAGTGACTTGATGCAATTTCCTGGGTTCCTTATATAGGAAACACTATTTCTGATTGGCTTAATGAACTGTGAATTAGAATGTTTATTATGTGAAGTGCCTTGAGACGACTCTTGTCGTGATTTGGCGCTATATAAATAAACTTGAATTGAATTGAATTGAATTGAATTAAAAGTAACTAATTACCAACAAAAATAACTACTTAGTTACTTTTTTCATTAAAGAATGCAAGAATTACTACAATAGTTAAATATAAATGACTAATGACTGGAACATAATAAAATGTATGTCAAAATGTTTTTTATAAACCTGAATAATTTAAATAAATAAGCACTTAACAGGAGGAACTACTAATAGGAACATTACACTAATCTAGACTATTAAAAGGTCACTGTGTGATATTTAACAAGACCCCAATCAGCAAAAATTAAAATTGCAAATAGAAACACCTGTAAAGGTTCCCGAGCCTTTAAATGGTATCTCGGTCTAGTTAAATTACAGAAATAAATGTAATTTTGCACAGTATTCTAATTTTTCCAGCTTCACATAATTGTGTGTTTTTAGCAGCATTTCTGTTGCTGGTAATCTAGTAACGGTTAAATAAATAAATAAATATCCTTTAAAATTACACTAGAAGAGGCACAAATCTGATGGAGGACTTAAATGTACTAACGTGGGTCAGACCCAACCACAAAAGAGCTGAAGCTGGGTGGTAAACACACACAGGTAGTTCTGATAACACCTGAGCTCCTTGACGTGATGCATCAGTGTTACAGCGGGACTAAAGACATGATCAGAAACAGGTTACAGCTGGATGATCTAGGAAGGTAGAAGATCAGGACGTCTGAGCGGTGGACAGGTGAGCAGACCTTCGGCACGTCCCGCTGTCACGCTAAGAAGGGCACGGCTGCAGACCCGCAGATTCGCTGCTGCAGATTCCCACCTGCAGCAGCGAATCTGCGGGTCTGCAGCCGTAGATGTTCATCACGTCTTCCTCGTTCTTCACGGGCCGTGATGCTCTTGGATGAAAACATCTACCTCTTTAGCTCCTGATCAGCTGATGACAGCTTCAACACACTGCGCTGCTTAACGCACGCATTTTCTTATCAGTAACAGAAACAACGTTTTGATGAAAGAAGACGTAATTAATTAGTTTGCTCGTTACTGAAAGAAACATTTTTTATTAACGCGGTTATTTTAAACGGCGTTATTCCCATCACTGCTTAGTTGTGTCTACAGCAGGCAGCGACTGAGACAGCGAGAACACTGAGGGTCTCCACCCACCCGGCCAATTATCATCGTGTTTGTAAGTGCGTTACCGACACCTCTCTCTCTCCCTGGCTGCAGCGGAAGTGTGGCGGTCAGAAAGCCTCACACTGTTGCTCAACGTTCGACAAGCACATAGTAACGCACAACCTTCCGTCCCCAGTAACGGTAACGGCGTTACAACGGCGGGAAAAGTAATTAATTAGATTATTCCGTTACCTATAAAAGAACGCCGTTATACTTAAACGGCATTACTCCCAACACTGGTTATGAATATGCTATTTCTGCCCTTAATAGCTGCCCTTTGACACAGTGACAGTGTGCATAAATTGCCACGGTCGTGTGCTTGCTTCTGGTGTTTACATTACAGCAAAGAAGACACAAGAAGGACGAAGAACGCTTTTCATTAGTTAATCAAAGAACCTTATATTTAATAAAGCTAATCAAAACAACTGTTGGTCAATAATAATTAGGTGACTGATCTGTGAAATCACAATGTTATGATTTATGTGTTTAATGAATAACAGGACATTGGACTAACTGAGCTAGACATCCTGATCCACATAAGGTAAACACATGACACATTGTTCACTCATCCAATCAGAACTTCCTCTCTGATGCGTGGCAGAGCTCTGTGGTGCTTAGTTAATCTGTCCACTCTGATTCGCTAAGAATCCTAAACATCTGAGCTTAATAAAACAGAACAATGCCATTTTAACTCAGTTCCATCGCAGTTCCATCACAAGTTCCACCGCAGTTCCAACATGAGTTCAACCAGCTCTCAAATCCATCTGATGTCCATCATCGCTAAGTGAAGTACAGACTGGGCAGCCGTATTTTCTACTTTTAAGCTGTATTTTCTACTTTTAAGCTGAGAACTGTCAAGCTGGAAAACTCTGTCGTTTTATCAACAAGACGACGGTTCCTTCAGAATAAAAGCTGAACTCTACGACCCAATAAGGGGGGTCCCTACATGACGTTGAAACCTGCCGTTGTACCGGGAGACTATCCATAGACTGGTTTGTCGTGCTGCCGACGCTGTTTCACCAGTTCCAGCACAAGGAGGGGCCGAGGACCTGGCATCCGGATCTAACATGGGGGTCTCCGCACGGTACGTAGATCGGCATAGATTGCGTCTCATGTCTTCCTCCTGAAGTCCATTGTTGGTCAGTTAGGGCAAAAACATCTCACACTCAGACTCGCCTCCACCAGATGGAGATTCTGAACTGACACACACACATCAACACCTCAGCATTACATCCATCTGCATCCATCATTAGAGAGTTAGTCCAGGTGATTGTTTCGAATAATTATAAAATATATATTCTTAAACGTCCCATCTCTCTCTCTCTTCTTGTCTCTAACTCAATACAAGGTGTTTGAATAAAATTCCCTGTGGTAAAAACAACCTTTTCTGATTCTAAGGGCCCGGTCCAAAGATTGATGATCCAGCTCAGGTTTGAATCAGTGATATCTCTGAACCTTAATAAAAGTGTAAGAATATACCAACTATATTCCGCTACAATATCATCAAAGGAGGTCCCAGGAGAGGGGAGGAGTCAAAGGCCCCACCTGACATATACAGTCATACACAAACACAGTCACACACTCCCTCCCTCATGCTCACACATGCACATACAATCAAAGACTTACAAAAATGCATGCCGGACACCCACTCATGCTACCCATACACACCCTATTCACTCTGGTCCCGGTACTGCTGCACATTGGGTACAACCATCACCGGTTACCAGAGTTTGACCCTTTCTGCTGGGGTGCTGATGAGCAGCCTTCCCCGCCCAATGCCGAGCACAGCAACCCACCACCCCAGACCCCAACCAGACGGCCAGATCTCCCTCCTAGTCTCCAGCCCCAGGAAGCCAAGCAACAACAGAGGTGTGCTAAGACCCCTAGTCTCCCTCCGCCTGCTCCATTATAGTGTTGTGTGTTGATGAGGTGTATTCCATGGCTGTGGTGAGCGGGCAGTGCAGGCATTGTCTGGCCTATGCCAGCGGATGCCACCGCACCACCCCACTTGCACCCACAGCCCTCGGTGTCTAAGTGCAGTTTAAAATTGGAAGTGGGCACCGGCACTCGGGAGGAGGCTGAGAAATCCCCCTGCCAAATGCCGTTGAATGTGCTCACTCCCAAGGCCCTAAGTGTGTGTTTGCGTGGAATGTCGTCGGTGGAAGTGTACAAGGTGCAAATAAAATTGGGGGGCAGGTTGCCACAGGAATGCGGAAATGGGGTCCATACCCGCACTCCCTGACTTGTCCACCCCCCAAGGTCCTATGTGTATGTTTGTGTGATGATGTGAGGGAGCAGGAGGAGAGAAATATGCGGGGATGGGGAGGAACGGCTGGTTGGGCTTAGCCCTCCAGGGAGCCAGCTCCCCCACTGGCCCCAATAGGCAACTCTGTTGTCAAATTGCCACCAAGGGCATGCCCATCCTGCCAGGGCCCAAAGGAGCAGCATTACATAGCCCCACGGAGTCAGAGGGCACCAACCCAGCCCCACCCCAGCAGAAAATCTATGTCCATCCCTGCATTTGCACAACTTCCAGAATATATGAGACATAGGACATCCAGGTAAGGTTGGGTCTTCCCCCTCCTGGACCTCCCCCTCCCCTGTGATGGAACAGCAGAGGAGCCAAGGTCTACATGAGGCCCCTGAACCCGGGCCAGGCACTGCTGCATGTTCCTGCCTTCTTCCTGGCAGCATACATGTCAGGACCCGACCCCCAAGGCCCCGCCCAGATCTCCACACGGGGCCGGCCACCCCCACACCCCGGGCCCCCACCCAGACCCGCCCAGGGGCAATGCAGCCGCCAGGCAGTGACCCATGGCCGCTGCCAAGACCTCCAAGGGATCGCCTCGGTCTGCCACCCGATCCACATTGCACCGGACCCTTCCATTTCCTCCTGCGGGTGGTGGGTCTACAGTTGGATGAGCCCATTTATCCGGTTTGGGCTGGGCCCGGCCGGGCCCCATGGGTGAAAGCCCGGCCACCAGGCATTCGCTCACGGGCCCCAACCCCAGGCCTGGCTCCAGTGTGTCAGGATTATTAAACAGTTTTATTCAGCTTTTCAGCTTGCTTCAAGCAGACACTTTTTCTGCCTTTAAAATGCATGGTATTAAATTTAAAAGTACACATTTAACCTCAGCAGTTGTGAACATTGATGCAGTTTAATAGTGAATTTGTCCAAAACTGACATGATAATTGAGATATGGTCACAAGTTGCTCATGAAAACAGTCTACTTGTTTCAAAAAGATGGCTTTGTTCGGGTTCACACCTTCACTTTGTTTATACTCATGATTTTATTTTCTATTTTATCACTGCTGTTGTTTTTCTGATGTTTTTATTGATTAGAGGTATTTGCCCTGATCTTTATCATGTTGTACAGCGCTTTGTGATTTATATCTGTGAAAGGCGCTATATAAATAAACTTTTACTTACTTACTTATGAGTGCTTTAGGTCCCTGCACATTAGAAATTTAACTTTGCTGGACCACTTGACTTTAGTGACTCTCTTTAAAATGTGGTAAAACTTTTTCTCATAGCAAGTTTAAAATTTACACTTATTTTTCTCCCCTCCTACTGTTATTGGCTGCAGCCTACCTCATGCTCTTTGTAACGGAACGTGATCATGATCACTTAAGGAAATTTAATTTGCCTAAGCTCAGCCAGCAGAGTACTGGAATGCTAATGATATTGCAGTATGCATGCCACTGGCGTAGCACTGACCTGAGGTGTAGTAGCTGCTTAAGGTGTCTGTTTTGTTGTTTCTTTATATTTCCTGCAATTGTGCCTATAATTGATCCAGTCTTATGATAAATATTTCTTGGTATTAGCAACAGCTGTTCGTATTACCTTGCTGAGTGAACACCACCTGCTCACTGATTGTGAATTATTATGTCTACCAGAAATTCAGCAACATGCTTTACCAAGGCACCAGAGTGTTTTCAAACTGCTTGTGTATTTCTGACAAGATTCTGTAAACGCTAGAGTTAAGAAAAAATTACCTCATATGTGTGGTTTCCATCACCTGGAACCATCCACCTAACATTTCACTGGTTCCATTTTAGAGCCGTCACAGCTGACAAAATTAGGAAAGCATTGTTTATACCGACACACACACACACACACACACACACACACACACACACACACACACACACACACACACACACACACACACACACTACAGGGGTGGACTGGGACCAAAATTTGGCCCTGGCATTTTTATGAACTGTTGGCCCTCGGCAGGGGAGGTTGCTGCTCGCAACTCGTCTATCCCACCAAATCTGGGGGGAGGGACAGGGTGTTGTGTGAGCTGCTCGCGGACTTGTCTCTATAACCGCATGTGTGAGACGGGGGCTTGGTTTGGGATGGCCCAAGCTGGGCAAGATAGGCCAGTCCACCTCTGCACACACACACACACACACACACACACACACACACACACACACACACACACACACAGAAAACAAAACAAGTTAAAGTAAGGGGAAAAAAATCTTTTAGTTGAAACATATTCTACAACAAACACACACACACACACACACACACACACACACACACACATTTCAATAATGTCTTAACAATCATGGTTGTCCACAATCTTACTAACAGACACGGTCAAACTCAGGAAACACATTTCAATAGAGGTTTCTTCTCTTAGACTTGTCTTCTGAGATAAAAGGCACCAAAATGTTGGGAGAAGAAAATGACAGCAATGCTCCACCATTATCTAAAACATCAACAAGAACTCATTTACCGCAACACACACCAGGAGTGTCCCATTATTCTCCTGCCAAAATACCTACTGGGACTCTTTCTTCTCCCTCTGCTGGGAGAGGAAATCACTCACACTTGGAGTCAAGATCAAAGCCAAATACGACAAACTGAGTTGTCATTATTTGTGAAATTAAGACAAACAAACACAGCGGGCCACTCTGAAGATACTGTTACATACAGCAGTGACAGTAGGTTAAAATACCCTGGTGTTTTCTTTTTCTTATTTGTTTTTTTCTTTTGGCCATTTCTCAAAGAATATGAATGAAAACACAAAAACCTTTCTTCACCCATGGTCAGTCATTTTGTGAAGCCATTTGTGGTGAATGAAACCCACTGTGAAAAATTACGTTGCTTCGACATCCTTTCCAGGTCATTTCTGCACATCCAGTTTTAGTCCCCTGAAGATGCAGACTATGACCCCAATGGTAGGAGTGCCCTCCAGCACCTCCTCCAAGGACTCCAAAAAGGGTGGGTAGTCTGAACTGAAGTTTGATGCATAGGCACAGACAATTATCAGGACCCGTCGTCCCACACGTAGGCGGATGGAGGCTACCCTCTCGTTCACCTGAGTAAACCCCAACATAACGGCACCAAGATGGGGGCAACTGGTATGCCCACCCCTGCTTGGCGCCTTTCAGTCGGGGAGTGTCCAGCCCCTCTCAAGGAAACTGGTTCCGGAGCCAGAGCCATGCGTCAAGGTTAGTCTGACTATATCTAGTCAGAACCTCTCATCCTCGCACATCCTTTCCCACCAGAGGTGGCATTCCACATACCAAGAGCCAGCTTCTGTAGCTGAGGATCAGACCGCCAAGGCTCCCGACTTCGGCCACCATCCATCACACTCAACCCCTTGGTCCTGGCATACCAGCTCCTATCTCCACACAACGACACTATTTTAGTTTAGTCGGCAAGGCCTCGATTTGAACAGGATCAGGACTTAATAGGTTTTCACGACCAATAGGACACCTCTTCGACTGCAACGGATCCATGCACTGGTTCTTGTCATCTTAGGCCGGTTTTAGCGTATATTTTGCGGTGTTCAAATGCAAACGCTTCTTCCGCTATCGTGGCTCGAACGTAACAGCCTGTGTTGGTCCTAAGCTTAGCGGGTGCGCGCAATTAGTGATGTGACGAGTTTTGTTCACGATCACTCCTCAGACCAAGTCTGGATGTTCCGAAAAGCTCGGAAAAGTCCGGTTATGTTTACCGGAAAAGTGCTATTTCAGTTGATCAGGCTGTTTAGCGATTAGCTTTGTGCTAACGTGAAGAGAGAAAAACAAATTTCTCTGACTCAGGAGTGACACAATGTATCAAACAAGGTGACGAATAAACGTATAAACACACATGTAAACACACATTCACTTACTTTTTTTTTTTAGCAATTAGGATGTAGTTTGAAACGGTTCTTACAGACTCGGCTGATTTTGCTGCGTCTCGGCCTACCTGTGTCGGTACAGGATCTGCTCGGGTGCAATATCGGCTCGGGGTCCTTCGACTGCTGGTGACGTCAATCAATCAATCAATCAATCAATCAAAGCTTTATTTATAAAGCGCCTTCCACAACCCTGTCAGGAAGCCCAAAGCGCTGAACATTGTACAGTTAAGTAAATATATTGAATAAATCAACAATAAAAGAAATTCAAATTACAAAATACAAATTACAAACTACAAAATGGAAATTACAAGATAGATGAAACAGTCGGTAAAGGACAAATGTGTGAAACACATTTGGATTGAGTGGATGGATTGAGTGTACCAATGAAAACTGTGGAATGGATTCAACATAAAAGAGGGCGAAAATCAAACATGTTCTGGAAACGCCAAGCGGAGGAGGTGTGTTTTTAGGTGATTCTTAAAGACTGGCAGAGAAGGGGACAGCCTAACTGACTGGCAGAGAAGGGGACAGCCTAACTGAGGGTGGCAACTGGTTCCAGAGTAACGGTGCTAGGACTGAGAAAGCCCGGTCCCCACGGGTACGACACCTAGACCGAGGAACAGCGAGCAGGCCTTGGTCAGAGGAGCGCAGAGCGCGTGATGGGGATTGTTTGTTCAGGAGAGTGGCCAGATAGGGGGGACCACCACCCTGGAAGAAATGATAAACAAAGACAAGTATTTTGAATTGTGAGCGATAGCAAATCGGAAGCCAGTGCAGGGAGGCCAGAACTGGACTGATGTGGTCCCGTTTCCTGGTCCCAGTCAGGAACCTGGCAGCGCTGTTCTGCACAACCTGTAGGCGACGCAGTGTTGACTGACACAACCCTGCATATAGAGAGTTGCAGTAATCAAGCCGAGAAATAACAAAGGCATGCAGTACCCGCTCCAGGTGGGCTCTCGACAGCATATGCTTGATTTTAGCAAGGCGTCTCAGGTGAAAGAAACTGGACCGGATCACGTCAGTGTAGTTGATTGGCTGAACATGAACCTTACAGAAGTTACGCAGTCACGTTACGTTGTTATCACGTTACGTTGGTCCAGGCAAATTTTTCTGTTGGAAAGATGGACAACTTTTACAAAGAAATCCATCATTACCTCTTTGAAAATACACTTTTAGCATAGAGCTGCATGTATATTAGGGCTGAACGATTAACTGCATGTGCAATTAAATTTCGATGTGACAAAAGGAGATTTTCTAATCGCAAAGGCTGCAATTTGGCAGTGAGTGGTTAGCGCAATGCTAATATACGTGGAAAAACCCATAGGAATGCTAATGCTAATATCACCGATTACATTATTACAAATTATGAATTAGAAACTTGCTAAATGATTACATTTGGAGTCTAATAGAAAGTAAAAATACCATCAATCAAATAAGTACAGACAGGTATTTTAGTAAAGCCAGAAAACTTTTAACTCCAGAGTTTTGGCTACCAGCTATGAGCGTAACTGAACTACGCATGGACACGACATCAAAAACTCTAAACACAAAATACTTCAATAAACAGGACACACTTGTTTCCTCCAAATACAATTTTACAGGTGTTGCTAATATCTATGATCCTTCAAGGGATGTGCTCAAAGAGGAGTTCAACCTTATGAATACAATATAGTGTTTTATTTTACAAATACCATTATAAACACAAACTTATGTCGTAAGAAACATTATTTTAATAACGAAACTGCTAAATTCTTTCCATCAGTATAAAGATGTCTGGTGTATTTTGTCCAAGTGGGTTTGCCGTACTTTGACGTCATCGGCAGTTGAAGGACCCCGAGCCGATCTTGCACCCGAGCAGATCCTGTACCGACACCGGAAGTTTTTGCCGGAAGTCGGTGTTACAGTAAAAAGCTTCCCTCCCGGAAGTTCCGGAGGAAGAAAATAAAAAAAAAACAACTCCCGTTTTATGAATTATTGAAGATGAAACACAAAATAGCGTGTTTTGATCTGAATAAGACTGGTTGGCTCACCATTTATGTAGCGTGGACAATCTACATAACCAGGATTTTACGCTGTTGCTATTCAGCTTTGTTAGATTCTGAGAAAGATCAAACAAATTAGCAAATGAAGCTTATACAATGTATAAATATCCAGGATATTTATATAATCGACAGAAGTTCATACACCAACGGGCTTGGTCTAAATTTAATCCAAAGATTAATATTTAATTTAAGATATTTAAATTAATAGCAAAAGTTATTTATTAAACCAGAAGACTTAATGGGATCTTTGCTTGTTCAATAACCAAATATACACCATTCTGTGTTTCATTTCATAGAAGAGTCAGGATTAAAAAGTTAAGCATTTATTGCTAACAATTTAAAGATGACAATTTATAAATGACAATTTATAACAGCTTTGATATTAAAACTTGGTATTAAAAGCAACCTGTGTCTGGGTGAAAACTACCGTATTTTCACGACCATAAGGCGCACCTAAAAGTCTTAAATTTTCTCCAAAATGCACGCCGCGCCCTATGGTGCTGTCACGAACTCCTCCAGCTGACTGCATTCCATTCATTCCTGCCACCAACGTGGCGACTGACGTCATCACGCCGGCACTACTTAAGGAAGTGCCGGCGTTTCATTCATTGCTCAGTCATCGTTTCTCACCAGACTTTGTATCGAGTCTCCAGGCTTACCAGCCCTCAAAACACTCAAACTACACCTACAGGAGATAACCACGCCGGCTATCTCCGTCTCTCCGCGTCTGGGCAACAGAACTCTCAGTCACGCTTCAGATCTGCCAACGAACCTGACAGGATGACTGAGCCCCAAGTTGACCCAGCGGAGTTCGCGCGTTTGCGTGCCGAAGTGGCTCAACAGCGCGCAATCTTGGATCAGCAGACGGCAGACATGAACCAGCTCCGTGCCATAGCTGATCGCCAAGCCACAAAGATTGAGTCACTCACCGAGCTAGTACTCCAGCTGACCACCGCTCTGCAACGTCAGACCGCAGCTGTTCCTGACAGGATGGAACCACGCCTCAGCCTTCCAGAGAAGTGGGACGGAACCAGGGGATCCCCGGAGGGCATGTTGGCGACCCTGGCCATGACTTTCGAGTGCCAGCCGGCACGCTACCCCACATCCTGCTCTCGTGTCGCTCTGCTGACCTCACTGCTGACAGGTCGAGCCGGTGAATGGGCGGCGGCTCTTTACAATCAAAAATCTCCTGCCTGCAATGACTATGAGACTTTTGTAAAGGAGATGAAAAAGACTTTTGTGCACCCCAGCAGCGAGGTCTCGGACGAGACGCGGCTGCTTCAGCTTCGCCAGGGCTCCCAGACGGCGGCTCAGTACACCTCTCGCTTCCGGACGACAGCAGCTCGGTTGAGGTGGGATGACGCCGCCCTAAAGGCCGTTTACCTGGAGGGACTGTCACCGAGAATCCAGGAGGGCATGATCGGGCACGAGGTCCCAACCTCCCTGGACCTGGCAGTGGATCTGGCTCTCCAACTGGACCGCTGCATCCTGAACCGGCCGAGCACCATGTCAGCCCCCGTACACACCAGGACGTCACCCCGCCGGCCGGCTCACCAACCGACGGAGGAGCCGATGCAGCTGGGACATCTTCCCCCTGAGGAACGGGCACGGCGCTACCAGGAGGGAAGATGCGCTTACTGTGGGGATTTGGGTCACCACCGTGGCATGTGCCCAAAACGACCGGGAAAAGGTCCCTCCGGGTCGGAGTAGGAGCTGTCCCGCCCGGAGTCTCCACTTTTCCGGCTCCACACCGAACCACTCTCCCGGTCTCCCTCCACCTGGACCAAGGCCCGACCAGACTGGAGGCACTTTTAGACACTGGGGCTGCGGAGTGTTTTATCGACCACGGACTGGTTACTCGGCTCAAGATACCCCTCACCGCCCTCGACCGACCCATTCCCGTGACCTCTGTGGACGGCCGGCCCATCATGCCGT
Organism: Nothobranchius furzeri; assembly: GCF_043380555.1. NCBI lineage: Eukaryota > Metazoa > Chordata > Actinopteri > Cyprinodontiformes > Nothobranchiidae > Nothobranchius > Nothobranchius furzeri. The sequence continues at coordinate 70,305,127 of NC_091741.1, read as the reverse complement.
ACCCTCTCACCCACCGAACTCAGGGTCTCCACATGACTATTGACCAACACCGGGAGACCCTCCACTTCCTGGTCATCCAGGCTCCGGCTACGCCTCTCATCCTAGGTCATTCCTGGTTCTGCCGCCATGAGCCTCACATCTCCTGGTCCACCAGTAAAGTCCTGGCCTGGGGCACGGGTTGCCATAACCACCGGGACTCCCCTGCACCTCGGGCAGCAGCAGCTCCTCCCAAAGACGTAGACCTGACGCTCGTCCCTCCTCAATACCACGACCTCGCTCAGGTCTTCGCTAAAGAACCCACTACCAGGTTACCTCCTCACCGACCCTACGACCTGGAGATCAGGCTCCAGCCCGGCACCACCCCCCCTCGGGGTCGCCTGTTCTCCCTCTCTCCGGCGGAAACCCGGGCTATGGACAATTACATAACTGATGCCCTGCAGAAGGGATTCATCCGTCCCTCAACGTCCCCCGGGGCCGCGGGGTTTTTCTTTGTTAAAAAGAAGGAGGGGGATCTCCGGCCCTGCATAGACTATCGAGGGTTAAATAAAATAACGATCCGGGACCGCCACCCTCTCCCTCTCATGGGCACCGCTCTGGACGCCATCACACAAGCCGCAGTGTTTACTAAACTGGATCTGCGCAGCGCCTATAACCTCATCCGTATTAAGGAAGGTGAGGAGTGGAAGACCGCTTTTATCACGCCCACTGGCCACTATGAATATTTGGTGATGCCTTTTGGACTCTGCAACAGCCCCGCCGTCTTCCAGCGGTTCATTACAGATGTGCTGAGAGACATGTTGGGTCGCTGGGTCTTTGTTTATCTAGATGACATCCTCATCTACTCCCGCACGGCCGAAGAGCACATCCGTCATGTTCGAGCTGTTCTGTCCCGCCTCCTGGATCATGGACTGTACTGCAAACTGGAGAAGTGTGCGTTTCACCAGGAGTCCACCTCCTTCCTGGGTTTTACCATCTCCTCCCAGGGCCTGAAGATGGACCCCCAGAAGGTTCAGGCCGTAGCTCAGTGGCCTCTACCCACGACCCTGAAGCAGCTGCAAAGCTTCCTGGGTTTCTCGAACTTTTACCGGAGGTTTATACGCAACTTCAGTTCCCTCGCAGCACCTCTGACCTCACTCACCAAAACCACCAATCAGCCTCGCCCTTTTCGCCTTACTCCAGAGGCTGTCAGTGCTTTCCATGAGCTGGTCGGACGTTTCACTAAGGAACCCATCCTCCTCCACCCGGACCAGACCCGGCCCTTCGTCGTGGAGGTGGACGCCTCGGATGTGGGAGCGGGGGCCGTTCTCTCGCAACGGGGTCCAGACTCTAAGCTCCACCCATGTGCCTACTTCTCCCGGAAGTTTTCCCCCACACAGCAGAACTACGGGGTCGGCGACAGAGAGCTGCTGGCAATAAAGTGGGCGCTGGAGGAATGGAGGCAGTGGCTCCTGGGGACCACCGATCCCTTTCTGATCTGGACCGACCACCAGAATCTCATTCATCTACAGACTGCCCGCCAGCTCAACCCTCGTCAGGCTCGGTGGGCCCTCTTTTTCGAGCCGTACCACTTCCATATCGCCTACCGGCCCGGCTCCAAGAACCTCAAGGCGGACGCTCTCTCTCGGCGTTTCGCACCAGATGCCGGCCCCCCGGAGCCTCGGACCATTCTACCGGCTCAACGCTTCCTGGCCTCCCTCCAATGGCCGTTGGAGCAGTCCATACAGGCGGCACTTCCTGGCGATCCAGCGCCGCCGGAGACCCCACCGAACCGCCTCTACGTTCCCGCCTCCTGCCGGCAAGAGGCGCTCACGTGGGGGCACTGTTCACGGCTCGCGGGACATCAAGGGCAAGCCCGTACCCTCCAGTTCCTCCGTCGGGCTCTCTGGTGGCCGTCCATGAGGAGGGACGTCCGCGAGTTCACAGCTGCATGTGATGTGTGTGCTCGATCCAAGTCCTCCAACCGACCCGGCGCTGGAGAGTTGCAGCCTCTCCCTGTGCCCAAGCGGCCGTGGTCACACATCGGGCTGGACTTTGTCACGGGACTGCCGGCGGTCGACCACCTGGACACTATATTGACTATCACGGACCGTTTCTCCAAGGCCGTGCACTTAGTGGCCCTGGCCGGCCTCCCCACGGCCAAGAGGACGGCCGAACTGCTCCTGGAACAGGTGGTGCGGCTCCATGGTTTCCCTCAGGACGTGGTTTCCGACCGAGGACCCCAGTTCGTCTCACGCTTCTGGAAAGCGTTCTGTCGCCTGGTCGGTGCTTCCACCAGTCTGTCCTCTGGATACCATCCGCAGACAAACGGTCAAACAGAGAGAGCTAACCAGCAGCTTGGACGCTACCTGCGCTGCTTCGCTTCGTCCCAGCCGACCACCTGGCCCCGCTTTCTCCTGTGGGCGGAGCTGTCACACAACCTCCAGACCTCCTCAGCCACGAGTCTGTCTCCCTTCGAGACCTGTTACGGTTATCAGCCACCTCTGTTTGATCATCAGGTGCCCGAGGTGGAGGTCCCTGCTGCCCAGACGCTGGTCCGCCGCTGTCGGCTCGCCTGGATCCGGGCCCGTGCGGCCATCACCCGGGCCAACACGGAGTATGCCCGTCAGCATCGCCGCCGCCACCGGCCTGGCCCCGTCTTCCGGTCTGGCGACCAGGTGTGGCTCTCCTCCGCTAACCTGAGGATGCCGGCTGGCTCCCGGAAGCTCACTCCTCGCTTCCTGGGTCCGTTCCCCGTCCTTAAGGTCATCAATCCTGTCACCTGCCGTCTGCGCCTCCCGGCTACTCTCCGGATCCACCCGGTCTTTCACGTCTCCCAGCTTAAGCCGGTGATCTCCTCTCCTCTCCACCCTCCACCGGTCCGGGTGCCTCCGCCCCGCGGTGTTGAGGCGGATCGCACCTACACGGTCCGCAGGATTCTGGACGCTCGCCGCCGGGGACGAGGTTGGCAGTACCTCGTGGATTGGGAGGGGTACGGGCCTGAGGAACGCTCTTGGGAGCCCACGAGCTCGTTTGTCGACCCTACCCTGCTGACTGACTTCTGGGCCCGCCGTCCTGGGACTTCGGGAGCCGTCCCTCGAGGGGGGGGTCCTGTCACGAACTCCTCCAGCTGACTGCATTCCATTCATTCCTGCCACCAACGTGGCGACTGACGTCATCACGCCGGCACTACTTAAGGAAGTGCAGGCGTTTCATTCATTGCTCAGTCATCGTTTCTCACCAGACTTTGTATCGAGTCTCCAGGCTTACCAGCCCTCAAAACACTCAAACTACACCTACAGGAGATAACCACGCCGGCTATCTCCGTCTCTCCGCGTCTGGGCAACAGAACTCTCAGTCACGCTTCAGATCTGCCAACGAACCTGACAGGTGCGGTGCGCCTATTGTGTTGTTGTGAGACGCGAACGTAGTAGAAAACAAGGGGCATGGCGTGAACGTGCGGACGTGAACGAAGACAGACCTGTGGATCTGCCACATCGTCATCAACATCCTCGCTATTTGCCTCAGACTCCGGCTGTGAGTCTCTGTCCACTTCCTCTGCTTCCAGTTCAAAAAACAGCCGTACTATCTGAACTGCCTGGTAGACATTTATCCATCTCATCATCCTTTATTAAAGCCTAATAAAAGCCTACTAAACTGCAGCGACAATATATCTGTCCGGATCGCTCCAAAATATGAAGTTTACCGTCAATATCTGTCTAATTGTTTGTTGTTACTCCGTTCGCGCCACTCCTTTCCCCGCAAAGCGGCTCCTTTTTGCGCACATCTCGTTACTCGTGCAGCCTTCCTCTCTCTCTCAGCTACATGATGATGCTTTTTATCAATTGAATATGAGAGACTTCCACCAACAGCAAAAGTATCTCATGTTTTTGTGGTTTTTTTTTATGTTCACAAGCACATTCCCTCTCATGGATTACTAAACTGCTGTTTTGACAAGTTATCAGATTGTCTTAAAATAGGTCATTTTTTAGTTTAGTATTACTCGGCTTTTGCGTTGCCTATTAACAAAATTTAAAAACTGGGGTATAGTTTATAATCTCCTTTTTAAAGCTGAATTTTTTTAAACCGAAACTCAGGGAGGTGGAGTCTTGCTGCTACAGCATCCCAAATCAGACCTGTTCAAAAGACGCGGATACGCGTCCATGGACCCCAGAGGGTTAATAAAACACAATTCAAATCACACTATATTCTTAGGCCTATTAATAACACACATATGATTTTGTTCATGTGGAAAGTTTACGTGGTTAAATCCACCAACTACCGGTAAACACATTCTGAACTTCAACACAGCACATCAGCGCTTGAAGCAGCGCTGCGAGCAGCTGCGACCCAAAAAGTATCAGAACCGCTCACGGCGCATGCGCAATCATGCATCAACACTGCTCGTCCGCTATTTCCCTAATAACACACGCTGTTCGTTTTATTTCTACACGTTTTTTTTACTCACAAGGATTGTCAAGAAAGCGTGCTTGTTGTGTTCATGTCAAATTAAACTGATCACAAAACACACATTTAATTTCTTTATTTCGTTTTCCTCATCCAACCCCCATAAATCCCTGTGTGTCCTCCTGCATCACTCCCGGGGGAACGCCCGGCTTTAGTAGGAGGGAGACCCGCGATTATCACTTTGTCGTGCATGTCTCACTGAAAATGAATGGAGGAGAGGCGAAATAGCCTCCTGTGTTTCGAGCCCATTAGAAGAGCACGAGCTGTCAGCGCACACAATGAGGAAGTGCACCTGCGCTCTAAACCAGGTCTGAACCAGGACTAGACCAGTAAAGTGAAACATGCTTTTGGCTGTTTATAATTTTCACAATGTCTGGTTTGCACTGATATGTTCCGAGTCCCGAGCCCGCACAGATGTTTTACCGGTACGTTTTACCGTGCCCGCGCCCTATGACCCGGTGCGCCTTTTGTATGTGTTAAATACCAAAAAGACACCCGTAACTGAAGCTGCGCCCTATAACACGGTGCGCCCTATGGTCGTGAAAATACGGTAAAATGAAATGCGTGTGTTTGGATGCGTGGATGAAATCTCAGAAGGTTCCTATCAGAGAGAGAAACGCGTTCTGGGTGAAAGAGTTGTTTTGCAGCTAACTAAGTTGTTTCTTAGAGAGAACAGCATCGGACGCAATCTGTGTTCTACCTCACCGATCAGATGACCCTCTGTGTGGATCCAGAGGTCAAAGGGAGGATGTTGTCAGCCTCTGGGTACTCGGTACGGTAGGGAAGACCCGAGTGGTATCGACTCTCTGGTCCAAGAATTGCCGCAGGGTACACAGGTGTTGAGCTTGCATCTTAACTTAACTCTGAAGGAGTTTTGCGTCACCTGGTGCAGGTGGCATTTATTCGGAGCAATTCTATCGGCGTGACAGAACAGCTTAGGTGGGGGCTTCGGGCGGCCGACCCTTACCCCCAAATTCCACTACCTCCGCTCCGCTGCGCTCCGCTCCGACACGAACGCCGGAGCAAAATCGGTCCCGTTCTAGTCAATCAGAGCAATTCCACTACTGCGGCCGTGCTCCGGCAGTGCGGCGCCGTGCGCCGCCCTCTGTTCCGGCGCCGTGTGCCGCCCTCTGTTCCGGCGTCTGGCAAAAATAGAATCGATCCTATTTTTGCCGGACGCCGGAGCACCTCCGCAGTCAATGGACAGAAATCACAAACGCCCAACAGGAAAAGGAGCAAGCAGAACTTCCGTTTTTCACAATACATCGATAAACAAAATGCGTTTTTTGTTTCATATGCACAGGTTTTAACAACTTTTAACAACTATCAATGGCGGCTGAAGTTTAAATGCACAAAAGTAAGCCATAAATACAGTTTCCACTATCAAAGTAGTCACACTTTGTTGATCCAAACACTGCTGATCTGTCAACACAAATGCTGGACAGATTAAACAGTTCATGCCGATGCTTCTCCCACACAACGGGTGTTTGGATCTAACTTCCGCGTTTATTGCTCGGACTGTATCGCAAGATCTCGAAAATCCCGCGCATGCTTGTTTGCCCACCTCAGGTCTCCGCACCGGAGCGGAGCCGTTGTAGAGCGGGTACCAGTAAAAATTGAGTTCGGAAGCGAGCGGCTGCGGAAGGCGGGGGCGGACCGGAGCGGAGGTAGTGGAATTTGGAGGTTATCCTCTGGGACTCTCGTGCCATGGAGAGATTTTGGTTGGTTCAGAACTGAACTTGAACTGAGGAGTTTTTGGTTTTATTAAAACTCAGGACACGCCCTCTCAGAGATAGAAAGCTTTGGTTATGGAGCAAAGACATGTGAGGTGCAGTTACCTTTCACCTGAATTCAGTCCTGCATGGTGTGTATAAGTGTACATGACCTTCTTTACACTGTTAAACATTACTGATTATCATAAATCATAATTTTTATTAACCAAAGAAGAATAACTCATTTCAGTAATTAAATACATTTATAATAAACCATGATGATTATTTATGATGATTATTTATGAACCTTGTAATAGACAGTGAAAAGAGTTTATAAAAAATGATTATTTTAAATCTTGAAGTGTCCTTCATCTTGGGACAGAACTGCAGACTAGGGTTGTCACGATACTAAAATTTCAAACTCGATTCGATACTTGAAAAAAAACTCGATACTCGATTTTGATACTATTTAAAAACACCAATTTATTGAAAAAGTTTATTCAAAAAATAACATTCCTCAATTTATATTGCAAAAATTAAATGTTAGGAATTAAGTGTATAAAGTGCTTAAACCTTTCAAGTATCAGCACTTTTTAAAATGTGCCTACAAAAACTGGCGAAAGTTAACACTTTAATTCATGAATTGTCTCACTATATATACACTATTTGCAGAGTGATGTTTTGCTGCTTAAACTCTGTTTAAGGTGCATTTTTGTCATAAGATGTGATGCCATATGTTTTGTTCTGTACTTTTGAACAACTCTGTTGGTCAATAAAGGGAGAAAACGAATTTCTCCACAGTAGGACAAAGGTACATCTACCGGTAATCTTAATAAAAACAGACTGGCGCACGGCAGTCATTAAAAGCGCCGGTTAATTAGCCGCGGCTAGTCTGTTTACGCCTAGAAATCCCAGATCCGCTCCAAACGAACAGGGGAATCACGTTAATGATTCGTAACAAAACCTTTCGACATTGAGATATTTTGGTGCAGATAATTTCTTATTTCGAGGCTGCACCATGGGTGCCCGTCCGCACCCGTTATATGGATATACGCTGATGGCGATTCACAGATGGATCTAAATACCACAGGAATCCAAGTAGCACCGAAAGTTGTCAGCGTGAGTAAACAAACATACTGCATGCTAGAAATTAAGTCCGGGATGCAATAAACGGGAGTTTTCCTTTAAGCACATAAGCGTGAATATACAACTACGTGTCGGACTTGGTATGCTAATTAAGTTGGGCTGTGAAGCGCCTCCCAAATTCGCTGTTTATGTTTTTGTTTATTTATTTGGCAGACAAAACTTGGATCGGAGACAACTCGCGTGGGAAATTGCAATGTAGCCATGCGGCGTCTTCTTCTTCTGTTTGTCCGGGAGGCGGAGGTTGCTTTACGGCATCTGGCTGTCGTGCGTGTCGGTGTACTTGAAGAAGGCTGTGTATAACAGTCCATAATATCGATACCACAGGGATGGAATATCTCATTTAGATACCACTTTTAGTATCGATTTATATCTAGGTATCGATTTTTTTGACAACACTACTGCAGACAGATAAAAAGCAGTCAGATGGTTTTAGCAGACTTTGTCTCCTGTGATGGATAATCTGTGTAGAAGTGCAGCCAGGACAGCGTGACCTAGCTGTGGAAGTGTGACCTTTGGGTCACAAATGAGGCCATTCATGTCACTACATATTATTATTATTATTATTATTATTATTATTAATGGACCAACACCTTTCCTGCCATTCGTTAAACCGTCCATCTTTCTTCCCCGCTCTCTTGGTGGGTCTCTCTCTCTCTCTCTTCTGCGCTGTCACATGATGACATCATAAACTTCATAGAATGTCTCCAAAAGTTGGCCGTAGCATATTAAACTATCCAAATCTAAATGAAATTTCAACCTAACATGTTTTACACTTTGAAAGTATGGAGGAGAAAGTTTCTGAATTTCAGGAAATAACTGTCCGCACGTTTTGAAAAATTGCTTATCAGAAAAAACACCCAGTAAAGCCTAATTTATACATCTTCGTCTGTGTCGGGGCCGGACACACGCAACGCTGTTATGCGTCAACTGAAGAGCCCTCTGACGGGCTTGCACAGGAAGACGGAGACAAGCCCCAAATTTTAACTATCCATCAAAAGAGACGGAGAATGCAAGCTTGTGATTGGTCAGGACGCTGCTTCCTGTTTTCATTTGTCAAAAGCACTGTCTTTGCCGCTTCAAAAAATGAAGAGATGTTTAGTGGCAGACATGGAAATGATTGAAGAACTCATCGCAGAAAAAGTCTGAAAATATGAATGTTCACCTGTGACTGAAAGAGAACAAAGATATGCATCAAGCGTTTTATTTGTGGACGAATGGTTTTGCAACACTCAAATCAAAATCAAATCAAATCAAACTTTATTTATATAACACTTAATCATACAATGCATGTAACTCAAAGTGCTTTAAAAAAGGCCCCGCATACCCACATTCCCTCCCATCCCCAGAATTTTAAAAACAGTCTGAGAATAAAAAACCCTTCACAACACTCATCTTCCGGCACACACACACACACATACACACACACACACACACACACACACACACACACACACACACACACACACACACATGCCTGAGGTCCGCTGGCAGCTCGTTCCAGAGGCGAGGACTGTAGTACTGGAAGGACACCTCACCGTGAATATGAGTCCTGACTTTAGGGATGACAAGGACACAGCTGCCAGAGGAGAGCAGAGACCGCGTGGGTTGATACGGTAAAAACAGTTCTGAAAGATAAGAAGGCCCAAGACCATTAAGACACTTAAAAACTGTTAAAAGAATTTTAAAACATACGGGGAGCCAATGCAGTGAACTCAAAACTGGAGCGATGTGCTCCTGCCTCCTGGTCTTCGTCAGGACACGTGCTGATGAGTTTTGTGATAGTTGTAGACCTGAAATCCTCTTTTTAGGAGGACCAGAAAGCAGGGCATTGCAGTAGTCTATCCTATTGGTGATAAAAGCATGCATCAGCGTCTCCGTATTGGCCCGAGAGATAATGGGGCGGACTCTGGCGATGTTCATTAGATGATAAAAACCTATTTTGGTAATATTTTTAGTATGACGGATAAAAGTCAGCTCAGAGTCAAAGATGACACCCAGGTTCTTCACTTGTGAAGATGGATGAAAAGACAGTGATTGTAATTTTGGTAAAAGTTTCTCTCTCTGGGCCCCAGGACCGATAACTAAAACTTCAGTTTTGTCTTGGTTGAGTTGGAGAAAGTTTTCTGCCATCCAGGAATTGATGTCTAAAATGCAGTTAAAAAGTGCATCCATTGGCCATGTATCATCAGAAGACACAGAAATGTACAACTGTGTATCATCAGCGTGACTGTGGAAATTCACCCCGTGTCTTGTGATGACACTGCCAAGAGGGAGAATATAAAGGTTATAAAGCACTGGGCCTATAATTGAACCCTGGGGCACACCACATGTAATCCCATGAACCTAGAGGAACAGGTATCCAGACTCACCATAAAAGTCCTGTCTGTGAGGTAAGAAGTGAACCATCGGTGAACAGCACCAGAGAAGCTGATCCGTTTCAAAGGAGTTAAAAGAATAGTGTGGTCTACTGTGTCAAAGGCAGCACTTAGATCCAGTAGAACCAACACAGTCACCCTCCGGGCATCACAATTTACTCTAAAATCATTTAAAATCTTCAGAAGGGCCATCTCGGTGCTGTGGTTTACTCTAAAACCAGACTGAACATTTTACAAGACATTATGGGTGTTGATAAAATCATTAATTAAAACAAGCTTTTCTAAAATTTTGCTTAAAAATGGTAAGTTGGATACCGGTCGATAATTGTTTAAATCATTAAAATCTAAATTGCTCTTTTTCAGCAGGGGCCTCATCACAGCCGTTTAAAAGCGGCAGGAAAGACCCCCGTCTGAAGGGAGCAATTCATCATTGTTGAAACCTAATTTCTAAAAGAATCATAAAATTGCTTAAAAAAACTTTGTGGGAATAGGGTCCAGGGGTCTCATTTATCAAACATTGCATAGAATCCTTACTAAAACCATACTTAAGCTCAGCAAAAAAAAAAAAAAGTACTTACGCCAAGTAGGTTTGTGAGCTATCAAACATGGAGTACACACAGCTGCAAGCAACCTCTGCTTCATAAATCAGAGACTAAAGAGAGAGGTTCTCAGCTGCTTTTTAGTTAAATTCCGCCCTCACCACGCCCACTTACTGCCATAAATGGTCAATGCAAAGTGCCTTTTGGATCTCATGCATATGCATAAGCCGGCTGTTGCAGCACTCCGCCAATGACGATGGCGACCTTAGGTCAAGGCAGATCAAGGAAGCACAATTTCACAGAAGCAGAAATTGAGGTACTTGTGGGTGAAGTGGAAAACTGAAAGGAAGTGCTTTTTGGAGGCCACAGCAGTGGCATAACAAATAAGAGAAAATCATCTGAGTGGCACAGTGTTGCTGAAGCCGTCAATGCTGTGAGTTCGTCAGAGAGATCTGTGGTGGATATTAAAAACAAATGGTCCGATCTGAAGGTGGAGGCAAAAAAAAGATGTTTTGCCACCGTCAGAGTGTCTGCCACTGGCGGAGGCCCTGGCACCTCTGATCTCCTACCGCTCGCCGTTAGGATCTCAGCAGTACTCAGACCGGCAAGTGTGCGTGGCATCGTGCCAGAGGAGGGAGATACTGACCATGCAGAGGAGGCTGGTAACATTAAGCCTTTTATTAATACAGATCAAATGTGTCCGTCATTAAAATATAAAACAAAACCATATCTCACTGTTCGCCCCAGGAACTCTGGACGAAGGGTCCAACGAGGCATCCTGGGCGACGACCGAAGACGTGGCTGCAGGGTCGGTGCATGGCGCACCTGGAAGTGGCCGGGTGCTAAATGACGCTGTCCTGCAGGCACAGAGGGACATGATTAGTGCAGTGAACGAAGTGAGGGAAGAACTGCACAGAATATGTGATGTCCTGACTGAAATTTCAGGAACACTTAAGGAATTGGTGAAAAAATGAAATAAGAACACTTCTGTGTTGGTTCTATAAACAACGCATGACATTCTTTCTCAATCTGGCCCCTTGCTGATATTCCACATGTCGGGGCGGGGGCTGCATTTCAGGCTGGTCAAGGTGAGGAGGGGGAGGTAGCCCCAGCGGGAGATGTTGTTCCTCAGTGCGATGTTGTGCAGGACACCGGAGGCTAGAATTATTATGCATACCTTTTTGGGTTGGTATAGCAGTCTGCCCCCTGATGCATCCAAACATCGACACCTGCATTTAATATAGCCAATAGTGCGCTCAGTAACAGAGCGCACACGCCCATGGACTTCATTGAATTGCAGCTCCTCTGCGTTCTACGGGTTGTTGAATAAAGTGAGGAGCCAGGATCTCGGGGGTAACCACTGTCACCTGTGTGTTATACCACAATGATTATAATACGCAGTTATTTAAGTAACATAAGTGTGGATCTACTTACCGAGGAGCCAGCCATCACACGCAGCGCCTGCCTGCAGTCTGTTGCCCACACTACTGTGCATCAGGATAAATGAGTCTCAATATATCTGGTGGTTCATTGTTAATTTATTTTTCCTCCATCTTCTCTCCGCCACTCTGCAGTTTCTTCTCAGCAGCAGCACTGCAGGTGCTCTCCATGTCCAAAATGTGCGTAAGGCAGGCCCTTAGTCAACTTAAAGTTGCGCACATTTTTCTGCTACGTTTTCTTTCATAAATACCAAAGTTCGCGTGGAAAGTTGCTTACGCAGTTTTCCGTTCCCACTTTGTGCGTAAGCAAGCTTGATAAATCAGGCCCAAGGACACATGTGGTGGGTCTCACTGAGGAAAAAACATCATCAAGACTCTCAGCTTCAACCAGAACAAAACTGTCCAGTGTTTCCTCAGGTAGACACACACTCTCAGATGTGTCTAAAACCATGTTACGTTGAGAGGATAAAATGTTACATCTGATGGTGTCTACCATCAGAAGTGGGCTGCAAACTCCTCACAGAGAGTGTTTGAGGGGTTTTTCTGAGTTGAGTTTGGGTTGGAGTTGAAAATATTATTGATTGTGGAGAAAAAACAAATTAGGGTTATTTTTATGGTCTGAGAGGATTTTGGAAACGTATGCATTTTTTGAATTCCTTATGGCATTATTGTATGTTTGAAGTAGTTCTGAATATATCTGATGGTTTACTGTTAATTTGTTTTTCCTCCATCTCCTCTCCGCCACTCTGCAGTTTCTCTTTAGTTTTTTTAGGTTTTCATTTCTCCAAGGTGATGTATGATTTGACTTTAAGTTTTTGGTTTTGAGTGGAGCAAGCAAGTTAAGAGCTGACTCAAGTCTTTTGTTAAAATCATTGATAATAAAATCACAAGGGGCGGAGACGTTAGTTGGAGGGATATTGTTAAAAGCTACAAGAAAACCAGCAGCCACTTCAGGGGTTAGATGACGCTTCCTTACAGTTCTCACAGAGGGCCTGCACTGGATAACGCTGGTGATGTTAAAAAATATGCAATAGTGATTGGACACTGCCAAGTTGACAACAGAAGACACACCAGTGGACAGGCCATACGTGATAACCAAGTCCAGGGTGTGTCCTCTGTTGTGAGTTGGCTGCGTGACATGTTGAGTAAAATCCATATAATTCAAGATGTTTAAAACATCTTTGGCTAAAGGGTCTAAAAGGTTATCCACATGCAGATTAAAATCTCCAGCTAAAACAATGCTATCAAAGGAGTTGTGTAAAATTGATAAAAACTCTGAAAACTCTTGAATAAAAGGTGCACTCTGTTTAGGAGGCCTGCAAACAGTGACACATAAAATCTGAGGAATGCTAAAAGCGGCTGCAGTAAAAGTATTGATGAGCTTATAAAAGCCGTCCCGCCTCCCTTTTTCCCATTCCTCGTTGAAAAATTGAAATTAAAATCAGGTGGGGAGGCCTCTGTCAGAACAACAGGGGCATCTGAACTCAGCCATGTTTCAGTTAAAAATAAACACTGAAGATTAAAATCTAAAATCAAGTTATTTATAATAAAAGTTTTATTCAGCAGAGAGCGAACATTAAAAAGAGCCATATTAACAGATGCTGGAGGTAGAGTGGCTGTGTGATTTATTGAACTTGAGGTTTTTGGAAGCTGTTTAAGGTTATTGAAGTTGGGTTTGCTAGATTTATGGTTGATTGGTCTCTGTTGATAATGACAGGTATGTGGTTGGTTTGGCAGGGTCCAAGTCCGATATGTAAGTTACTGTTAAAATCAAGGCTGGGTTGTAGGTGCTTGAACCAGGGGGGCATCAGGCTGATGGGACAGGAGGGGTGGGGTGGGGGGTGGGGGGTGGACGAGTGAGTCGGGGTAGCAGAGGTCAGTGTGGGATGCAGGGGGGGGGGGGGGGTGGAGAGCCAAGGCTCATCCCCAGGTTACGTGTGCCATGTCTGTTGAGGTGGAGTCCATCAGCGCTGAACAGACCCCTCCTGACCCAGAAAATTTTAAAATTGTCTATAAAACCAATGCTGTTCAGTGCTGTGATGGAGGAGAGCCAGGTGTTCAAAGACAAGAGCCTGTTAAAATGTCCAATTCCTCTGCCAACGGTAGGAGTGGGACCAGAAATAAAAACAGACACAGGTGTGCTCTTTAAAATATTAAAAAGACAAATAAAATCCCATTTGAGCAGTTCTGATGTTTGTGGATGTCGTTGGTGCCTGCGTGAATGATAACTTTACTCACAGTGGGGTATTGTTGAATGATGTCCAGGATCTGATCCGTGATGTCCGACACTGTTGCTCCGGGAAAACACAGAGTACGGGCCCCTTTCATTAGCACATTCCTGATGATTGAATCACAGATAATCAGAGAGGTGGCTGCCTGTTCAGGCTGGAGCTGTGCAGGGGATCCCTTGCTGTCCAAGACCGGCTGGGTGGTGAAACCCTCCCCAGGGCTGCCATGGTGGTTCATTTGCGTCAAGGGCTTGCTCCATGGGTTCGGGGTATAATGTGCTGCCCCTTGGCGCAGGGCAGCCCGGGGAACAGCATGACATGGACGGCTGCTGGACGTCAACTGGTGCTCCGGTGGCTGGGAGGAATTTCCTGGGTCGAGAGCTGATCCTGCGAGGCTACGGTGGCCAGGTGCTGGCAGTGGAGGGAATTCCTGGTCCAAGGCACCGAAACGGTTGGTGAGAGGATGTGCAGATGGAGGGGAGCAGTGACAGCTGCCCCACGCTCTCCCACTGTGGCTGCGGCAAGGGCCGACCGTGGTCCAGGCGTCCCGCAGAAACGGCGTGGAGCTGCGGGTGCTTTCAGCTTTGGCCCCAGATTTAGCCAGCGGTCTTCCAATGCTGCAGGTGTAGCCTCAAGTGCCCCGACCCAGCGAGAAGACCCGGTGGATCCATGTGCCTCCACAGCCTCATCGAGCTGGCAGGGAATGGTGTCGGGCCAGCTCCGCACTTCCAGCAGCGGCGAAGGTCCGACCGAAGATGAAGTCCATTTCGCGCTCATGATCTTGGATATTGGTAGAGATCCTCTGCTCCAGCTCCAAGATCTTCTGGCTGAGCCTCAGGCAGCCACCACACCCGAAATCTCCCCAGGTGACGGAGAAGTCTGAAAGCAAAATGTCTTTGTCAATGCATGTGTGTCACTGCCTCGTGGAGCTGATGGAGAAGTACAAATTAGGCTTCATCCTCATGCCCATTCTATTTACAAGTAGCTGCTAGCTTTGTAGCGTGTCTTCAATAAAAAATCTGAAATTAATTTCTCCAAGTAGCATGCCAAACTTTAGCTTACCTGTTGAGCAGAAAACCAGGGACAGAGGCGTCTGTGGGGAGCCCAACCTTCGCTTTCAGCACATGCCATCGTTGAAAAGAGCCTTAAAAAACCTCTGGTCTTATTTCTCACTTCTGAGGCATTTCTCGTCTTATAGTAGACTTCGATGACACTTTTTCTCTCGCGACTTTAAGCTATTTTAAAAGAACCCAGTGAGAACAGTGAGGAAAGAAGGCGTATCGCTCTACACATAAACATAATGTGCATAAGAAGAAAGTGAAAACTAACCCACCAACGAGTACATATGACGACAGCATTGCATGAAAGCTTCAACAGAGGGATTGACAGTCATGCGGAGCAATGGCTCAGATGATTCACCTGGAAGACAAAGATCCTCCGCTATAGCTTTCACTTACTTTTTTACAAATCTTGTACGTGCGCTGCAGTTTTTAAAAGTTTTTCATCATTCATGTCCCTGATACCATTGCTACTGTTAAACATCAGCTGTATACGGTATTACCATAATATTGCCCAAGCCTAGTGTGTTTGTGCATGTGTGTGTGTGTCTGCTCTTCTTCTCAATCTCCTGCTGAGCCAGTATCTTCTGGAGGTTTCTTCCTGTTAAAAGGGAGCTTTCCTCTCCACTGTCGCTTCATGCTTGCTTAGTATCAGAATCAGAAGTTTTTATTGCCATATGTGTGCCAAGTCACAACATTAGGAAATTGCTGCGGTATTTTGGTGCAGAAGGTAAGATAGAAAAAAAAGAGATAAGCAAATATAAGAACTAATAAAACACTCATGATAAAATTATTAATGTAAAAAGTGGCAATAATTAGAGAAGCAGCTATCTACTCCGTGTAGGTATTAATCTGAGTATTTGTTGAATGGTTCAAGCACAGCATCGGGTCACGTGACTGGGACCAATCAACTTGAGTGTGCTGCCCTAGGATTTTCATTCAAAAGTCCAACTGCCGAGGGGAAGAAACTGTTTTTGTGGCGAGAGGTTCTGGTCCGAATGGATCTGAGCCTTCTACCAGATGGGAGCGAGTCGAAGAGACTGTGTCCAGGGTGAGACGAGTCAGCTATTATCCGACCTGCACGCCTCAATGTCCTAGAGGTGTACAGATCTTGAATGGAGGGGAGTTTGCAGCCAATGACCTTCTCTGCAGAGCGCATGACACGCTGCAGCCTCTTCTTGTCCCTGGTGGTAGCTCCAGCGTACCACACAGTGATGGAGGAGGTGAGGATGGACTCGATGATAGTGGTGTAGAAATGCCTCATTGACTGTGGTGATAGGTTGAATTTCTTCAACTGCCTCAGGAAGTACATCCTCTGCTGGGCCTTTTTTCTGATGGTGGTGATGGTGGGCTCCCATTTGAGGTCCTGGGTGATGGTGGTGCCCAGGAAGCCACATGAGTCCACCATCGTGATGGGAGTGTCAGACAGGTTTAAGGGGGGGTGGGGTGTGTGTGTTTCCTAAAGTCCACAACAACCTCCGCTGTCTTCTGGGTGTTTAGCACCAGGTTGTTGTGGCTGCACCAGGACACCAGCTGTTTTGCCTCCATTCTGTAAGCGGACTCATCCCCATTAGAGATGAGTCCGATGATTGTGGTGTCATCAGCAAACTTAATAAGTTTGACAGACTCATGCTTGGCGGTGCAGCTGTTGGTGTACAGGGAGAAGAGCAGAGGGGAAAGAACACAGCCCTGTGGTGAGCCGGTGCTGATGGTCCGTTGGTCCGAGACATTCTTCCCCAGCCTGACTTGTTGTTTCTAGTCTGTCAGGAAGTCACCGATCCACCTGCAGATGGGGTCAGGCACGTTCATCTGGGGCATTTTGTCTTGGAGGAGGTCTGGCAGGATTGTGTTGAATGCAGAGCTGAAGTCCACAAACAATATCCTGGCATAGGTACCTGGGGAGTCCAGATGCTGCAGGATGAATTGTAGAGCCATGTTGATTGCATCATCTACAGACCTGTTTGCTCTGTATGCAAACTGCAGGGGGTCCAGGAGGGGGTCTGTGAGGGTCTTGAGGTGGGGGAGAACTAGGTGCTCAAATGACTTCATGACCACAGATGTCAGAGCCACAGGTCTGTAGTCATTCAGTCTAGTGATTCTTGGTTTCTTGGGGACAGGGACTATAGTGGAGATCTTGAAGCAGGCAGGCACATGAGATTCCTCTAGTGAGGAGTTGAAGATGCTCGTAAACACTGGGGCCAGCTCTTCAGCACAGTGCTTTAGAGTGGCAGGAGCCACGCCATCAGGGCCCGGGGCTTTTCGTGTGTTAAGAGACCTGAACTGCTTCTTTACATCTGCTTCATGAATGTGTAGATTTGTGGTGGAGGTGTGTGATGTGAACACCTCATGAGTGGGGAGTGAGGGGGAGGGTGATGAAGGTAAATTCCACAGTCATGGTGATGGCTCTGTAGTGGGGAGTGGCTGACCAATGTCTCTATTGTTGGGGCTGGACGAGGAGTGAGGCCTGCCAAACCGTCAATAGAAATTGTTTAGGTTGTTTGCCAAGAGCAGATTATCGGTGGAGGCGGGGGTTCTGGGTTTGTAGTTGGTGATTTTCCTGAAACTATTCCACACAGAGGTTGGGTCGTTTTCAGAGATTTGCTGCTGCATTTTGTCATGATGCTGGTGTTTTGCTTTGACCAATTCTTTGATGAACCTGTATTTAGTGTCTCTGTAGGAGTCCTTGTCCCCCCTTTTAAAGAGCAAGTCACCCCTTACAAGAAGCGTACTTCACTCCCACTTCATGTTTGAAAAATGCAACAAATGCTGTTGCCTAGCAGACCGAGAGGGTGGAGCCACTAACAAATACACACACTCACGGCATTGTGACATCATAATGTACCAGTTTACATCATAGCATACCTCTTAGCAAATAGTGGTGGCAGATTTAAATTCAAATGCAGTGAAGAGTTTTTACCTGACAACAGCACAACACTGACAGTTTCAGGCAGAAAATTTAAATTTTACCTAAAATGCACTAAAGTGCAAAACTATTGAGTACACGTGTCTGCAGCACGATTAGACATACATTTATATAGTTTATCAGAAAAAAATAGTTGATTTGGGGGTGACTTGCTCTTTAAATGCATCTCTCTTTTCTAACCACAGCTGTTTGAGTTTAGGGGTAAACCAGGCTTTGTCATTGTTATAACACACCCTGGTGTGTGATGGTACACGATTGCTGTAAAGACGCTGACTCCTGTTATTGACTTGATATAGTCTGGTGGGTGCCTTTATTTATGACAATTTTTACTTTAATGAAATCAACTCAATTGGAATGTTCACTGTGAAGTGCCTTGAGACAACTCTTGTGATTTGGCGCTATATAAGTAAAAAAAGATAAAAAAGAAAAGGAGAACATAACATTTAGTAAGTTTTAAAGCAGATAATGTTTTAAGTTGGTGCCTTTTTAAGCATTATTCATGTATTCCCACAAAGTATTCCTTCCAATTAAAATTAAAAC
The DNA here is from genome assembly GCF_043380555.1 of Nothobranchius furzeri. Lineage (NCBI taxonomy): Eukaryota > Metazoa > Chordata > Actinopteri > Cyprinodontiformes > Nothobranchiidae > Nothobranchius > Nothobranchius furzeri. The sequence continues at coordinate 70,286,724 of NC_091741.1, read as the reverse complement.
ATTGTATGCACAGTATGTTTATTTGACTTGACCAAACCAGATGCTCTTTTATGTATTTATAAGGAACCAATAGAGGCAACGTTACAGTTAGGGATGAGCAAGTACACCACAATCTGTATCTGTTCAAATATCTAAATTATCTATATATGTACTTTGGGTGGGTGGGGCCAAAACTGGCGTGGTTTAACCAGAAGCAGGTGGGGCTTAAATATGAGCTGAAATTGATATGGATTTATCAAAAGTTGCTATATGTATTGTTTAATTGAAAACTATTTACAGAGTAGTCTCTAAATTGAGATTTAATGTTTTTGATCACAATAGTAAGAATGAAAGAGTCTTCTATATAGGGTCAGATAAAAATCATGAGGCGCTTCACAAAATTTTAAAAATAAAAAATAATTTTAAAATGACAAAAAAAATTGTGATTAGAAATTATAAGGAAAGGGAGAGAGAAAACAAATATAGGAAATAGGGACATCAGTGGATCCCGAGAAAGGTGGAATAGGTAGAAAGAGAAGAATAAGGAGAGGATGGTGACAAAGGTCATGCAAAAAACAGCCTGAACATATGTTTTCAGCTGCTTTTTAAAGGAGACCTCTGAGTCCACTGATCCCAGGCTCAGGGGGAGAAAGGTCCAGAGTCTGGGGGCCACAGCAGCAAATTATCTGTCACCTTTGGTCTTTAGTCTGGTGCTGCACAACCAGTAGGCTTTGACCACTGGACCTCAGGGACCTGCTGGGGTAGGGACTAAGAAGATCACCAATGTAAGATGGTGCTTGTCCATGTAAGGCCCTATAGACCAGAACCAGGATCTTGAAATGAACCCTAAAGTTGACTGGCAGCCAGTGAAGCTGGAGGAGAAGCGGGGTGATGTGGGTGTATTTGGAGGACTTGGTCAGAAGCCGAGCACAGGCATTCTGAACCACCTGTAAATGTTCAGGGAGGTTCTGCTCAGACACGTGACAAGAGAGTTGCAGTAGTCTAAGCGTGAGGAGATGAAGGTGTGGAGAACAGTTTTTAAATGTTTTATGAACTTGTTGGGGTTATTAGGAGCGAACAATTCGTAAGCTTTAACTTACTTTTGGATTCTTCAATAAATTCTGTAAATATGGGAATATTTACTGATTTATTAATTAATTAAGATATTCTTAGATATACGGGGCACCATTCCCCCTTTAATCGGGGAAAAATTGAATCCAAAACTCTTATCAGTCTTTCTTGAAGTTCATAGAATCCTCGGAGCAGAGACTTCTCTTCGACACAACAAAGCTAGTGGAGACGAAAATCTGAATTTTATAACGTTTAATTAACAATTTGTCAAATGAATAAACAGTGGCATAAATGAATAATAACCATGTGATATAATAAAAGGATGTATATTCAAAATAATGTTCAAGGTGTTTTGTGTGTATGTATGTGTGTGTGTTTCTAAAATGGAGTCTGTATGCAAGATGGCTGACCCCTTTGTCTGGCTAAAGTGTGAGTGGCAACTTGCACTTTAACTTCCAAGGCACTTAGAATCATAAGTAACTTAACCTCAAATTCACTCAAAACATTTCAAAGGATCATGAAACAACACAAAAGATTAATCACGGTTAATATCTTTTAGTTTATCAGCCTGGCCATGGCCGAAACATTTAAAGATATTCAAACAATGATAAATAAGCAGTTTATTCTTTCAAAATGACCTGACGGACGTGTTTGGGAACGAAAGAGGAAGACACGAAGCTACTTTTTAAGCAATAGCGCGGTTTTATTGCTTATTCTGGACTATAGAGGAAACGGGAGAAGAAAAGGAGAGAGAGAAATGAGTTTTCTGATCACCAGAACAGTGAAGCGTCCCTCACTGTTTTGATTTGACGGTTCTCCGTGTTTCTCCGCAGTTTGGCGTCATCCGTCGGTTTGATGCTTTCTCCGTTGTTTACCTCCACGAGTGTTTCTCCACGGGCTGGACACAAAGAGAACGAAGTTTCTTTTGTGCTGAGTTTGACAACTTACAGCGTCTCTGAGAGCTGGATGGAGCTCCGCTCGTTCCCAGTCAGGTCCTGATGGAGTTGGAGTGTAGTTTCCAGCAGTTCCGTGGGCTCAACTTGGGCATTTAGAGCTTCCGCGTGCTCAAGTTGTCGGAGCGTTCGACAAGCGTGTCCTTACCGCCAGGTATCCTGGGCAAAAGAACGAGGTTCCTTTGTCTTTGCTGAAGATTTATGGTCATAGTTTGCGGGAAAAGTTCCATGGCCTCCCGCACATGCGCAGAACGTGTTTCTGGTATTAGGCGGTGACATCATCACAATGCTTCCGTGTGCAAAGCATCATGGGAAATGGAGTTTCTTGGCGCTGATGTGATTATTTGCTTTTCAGAGCAATTTAAGCACAGTCATTTTGGAGAAAATCACTGCATAGTAATTTCCTCATGAGGTCAGACCCTCAACAAACTATTGTAGCTGTGGCAAGATAGCTTGTTTTAGACGAGCACTACAACCCACACTGTCGTCTCCCCAAAGCAGAGGTGGATAAAGTACCCACATATTTTACTCAAGGAGTAGCACTACTTCTTAAACATATTTTTACTCAAGTAAAAGTAGCTGTCCAAACAAATACTCAAGACTCAAGTAGGAGCTAAAAAGTATTTGGTAAAAAGGCTACTTGAGTAGTAACATCTGAATTAATATTTTAAAAAGTTTTAATAGAAAATATGTCAGCAGACAGAAAGAGATGTAATGTTATGGACTGGTTATATCATGCCACCGCTCCAGCCAGGCCCAGTTTCGCCAGCAACCACAACCAGCTCATCATCTACCTCATCCAGACCACCTGTCTCACATTAACTCATCAGCTCTACCTGCAGCCACCTCTATATATCATCAGGAAGAACACCAAGCTGGTGCCAGATTATTGAAAGCATTCGCTAGTAGATTCTCCAGCATTCTAAACCCTGCCTAAACCTCAAGATCCTGACCTCGCTTCTGAACCTCGACCTTGCCACCTACCTGCTTCCTGACTGGATTATCTCATAGCCTCTGATCTTCTGGACTCCTGACCTTGGATCTGTTTCACAGACTCTGCCTCTGGATTACCCCTCCTGACCAAGCCTTCTGCTACTGCCCTTCCTACAGACTGGTAACACTCCCCTGTGTGTTCCCCAATAAAGACTTTAAAGTGTCTTACTGTGTCTGGTGTTTTCACGGGTCCTCCAGTCAAGGTTGTTACAGGTTGTGGCTGTTTAAAGACAAAAAAAAAAAAGAAAAGAGAAATAACCTACATAATTACAAAATAAAACATTTCAGCCAGAAGAAACCTTTCTCAGCCATTTTTTTAACCATACTCTCAATGCCTGCATTATGCAATACCTCTGTATATGTCTTTGAGTGTAGACCTCTGTGCTTTCTAGTTTTTATTAATCTTGCTCGAGTGACCTAATTTATTTAAGATGTTTACTTTTAATATAAGAGGTTATGACTACCCTGTTTTTGTTTTTATGTAATAAAGTACCACAAAACCATGCGTTGTTTGCACTGATTTGTGGTGTGTTCATAAATAATCTAATGCACGGTGGTTCAACTGTAGTTTGGCAAGATAGAGGCTCCCGAACAGCATCTTGCATAGGGCCTCCACACAGCTAAAGATGGCTCTGCCCACTAGAGACAGTTGCAAATGTATTAAAGATATGACATGAGTGAAGTGTTTAACACATGGCAGGCAGGCCCCTTTCAAATTTTCTTCAGGGATTTTTGATCGGTTTCTCATATTTCTAGTCTTGTAATTTAATCACATTTTTGTGAAGCACTTAGTGCTTTTTACCTGAGAAGTGTGCTATCGAAAAATGAAATTTACTGAATTACTTTTACAAGTATAAGTTAATGCTCTGATGGGAACTCTTTGGTTTTGTTACCTCTGCGATATGCTCTGTGAGTAACATTGAAAATGTCTGCGCACCTGCATGAGACAAGGTGTGTATTACAATCTGTCAAACAGACTGTCAGCCTTCAGATTTTTCCATAACCTTACAAAAAAAAGGGAAATACAGAAAATGTCCAGTTAATGCAACACCTGGTTCTGACTAAAAAATAAAACAAAATCCACATTATTGCACACAGCTCTTTATTTGAATACAGTGCACATCTGTAATGCCAGTGCATTGTGTCTTAGAGGTGGTAAACAATGCCTCTTTGAACTGGGAGGCTGAACAGTAAATAAACATGGCCTTTTCGATTGCTCAAAACTGGGGCTTGAAAGTTTGAAAGAGTCCAAAGCCAAAAAGACCTGGGTCCTGTGATCGGTAAGACTAAGGGTTTGTCCGGACAGGTGGCAGAGCATCCCTGTGCACCAGCAGGAGAGCCACATCACCAGTCCAACTGACGAGGGAGCAAAGGCTGGGGTCAACCTGAAAAAGGGCCCTCCGTCGCTTCCAGTGACTCCAGTCTCCTCGATGGATGCGAGGAAACTATGGCTTTGCAAGTACTGAGAGGTACCTTGAGCCTCACATCACGCCTGGGAGTATTCAACTATTTGCTCTCAAAAAATATTATGTGCATAACATTAAATTATGTTTCATTTTGCTGAGTTAAAAGACCTACTAATTCCATAAAATGTGAGAATTATTCTCAATAAACCTGATTAAAAAATAAAAGCCACGAACAGTATATTTACTGGGAGGAATAGCTATGTGAGTGACACAGATTGATTGTCATGTGACACTGACACAAGCAAAACTCATAAAATTAAACAAGAGAGAAAAAAACTATCAGCTATAAAGCAGATCATTTAATCTTAAATAATTCACTTTTTGCATAATTTTGGGAAGGAAACTTGCCAAATCTACCTATTTCTATAGTTGAATTAAATGAATACCAATCAGGATTGTGTCATTTTTGGCCAAAGTTACAAAATGAGCCTTCAGAGCCACAGGTTGCAAACCCCCGTTTATCTGTAGCCATGATTCAACGGGCTGCTACAGAATGTCGACAACATTTTATTTTCCAGGCACCCATGTAATGCTGAATGCATTGGATTGTTGTTGGTCACAGGGGGTGTAAAGGTGATTCTGAGTGTTTTTGTCATGTGAGAACAGATAACTGCACTTGTTGAGTATTGATTCCTAAAGACACTCAGTTGACAGTGAAATCATTTACAGTTGTCTTTAGGTTCCACTTCATGGTTTTATCGATTGTTTAAATGCCTTTTGTGCTTACGCTGCTGTTTAGACAAACGGTGAAGATGTTTTTCATTCATTTCTGCTATGTACAGACACAAAGGTGCAGAAACACAAAGAGAAGAGCTTGTACTTGTGTTATAGAAATAAAGTATTTCCAGAATATGCTAATTTCTGCTTTGAAGACTGCTGTTTTGTTAACACTTTGTAATTATTTAGTAAAAAAAATAAATTAATTAAAGCACTGCTCCTTGTTCTTCTGTGTTGACAACTCATACTAGATAGATGCTGGCTTTTCCTTACTGTACTCCAGTAGTAAAAGGAAATATTTTGGAGAACTGATAAATTGCAGCCCCTGAGTTTTTGCAATAGTAGCTAAAACCTGTTTTGCTAATTTTGCATCCGCTTCTCTCTTGTTTTGAAGGTTTGTCAATTTAGTAGCTAAAACCCGTTTTGCTAATTTTGCATCCGCTTCTCTCTTGTTTTGAAGGTTTGTCAATTCAATTCAATTCAATTCAAGTTTATTTATATAGCGCCAAATCACGACAAGAGTCGTCTCAAGGCACTTCACATAATAAACATTCCAATACAGGTCAGTTCATTAAGCCAATCAGAAATAATGTTTCCTATATAAGGAACCCAGCAAATAGCATCAAGTCACTGACTAGTGTCAGTGACTATACAGCAATCCTCATACTAAGCAAGCATGCAGCGACAGTGGAGAGGAAAACTCCCTTTTAACAGGAAGAAACCTCCAGAGAATCCTGGCTCAGTATAAGCAGCCATCCTCCACGACTCACTGGGGATCGAGAAGACAGAGCAGGCAGACAAAGACACACACACACACACACACACACACACACACACACACACACACACACACACACACACACACACACACACACACACACACACACACACACACACACACACACACACACACACACACACACACACACACACACACACACAAGTAATGTGTCTATAGTTATATCCTGATGTCTTAGTAAATATTGTATTTGGTGAAAGATAAACTTTATTGTATTTATCCTAGTGGATCTATAATTAAACGGATAAACTAGTAGTAGCACATCAAAAGTCAATGAAAACAAAAAGTTATTATCAGGAGAGAGAGAATGTATTAGTGGTTAGCAGCAGTGTGCTAGTCAATGGCCCCCTCCATGAGGCCACCACAGCTCAGCAGAACGTCATTGTAGCTTCTTCTGGGGAGAAAAACACTTACAGAGAAAATAAAGTTAACAGCTGAAATTGCACACAATAGTACAGTTAAAGAGCAGACTGTAGAAGAAAGCAGTAGAGTGTGAAAAGTGGTCAGTGTGTCCTCCAGCAGTCTAAGCCTATAGCAGCATAACTACAGAGTTAACTCTGGATAATCTATCCTATTTAGATGTAGGCATGTTGGAGGCAGGGCAAGGGAGAGCCGTCTTTACCGACTGTACACTCCACCTCCCTCTACTCCCCCACTTGTCCAGATTTAGGCTAACATCAGATTTTAACTATAGGCCCTATCAAATAAAAATGTTTTAAGCCTATTCTTAAAAGTAGACAAAGTGTCTGCCTCACGGACTAAAGCTGGGAGCTGGTTCCACAGGAGAGGAGCCTGATAACTAAAAGATCTGCCTCCCATCCTAAGTTTAGATATTCTTGGAACCACCAGTAGACCTGCAGTCTGAGAGTGAAGTGCTCGGTTAGGAACGTATGGAACAATCAGATTACTGATGTATGATGGACCTTGATTATTAAGATCTTTATATGTGAGAAGAAGGATCTTAAAATCTATTCTGAATTTAACAGGTAGCCATTGTAGGGAAGCTAAGACAGGAGAGATATCATCTCTCTTTTTAATTCTCATCATAACTCTAGCTGCAGCATTTTGGACAAGCTGAAGACTTTTAACTACATTCTGTGGACTTCCTGAGAGTAATGAATTACAGTAATCCAGTCTCTATGTAATAAATGCATGAACTAGTTTTTTAGCATCACTCCTGGAAAGTATGCTTCTAATCTTAGCAATATTCCGAAGGTGGAAAAAGGAAATCCGACAAACTTGTGAAACCTGGGATTTGAATGACATGTCCTGGTCAAAGTTAACACCAAGGTTCCTTGCTTTGTTCTCGGAGATTAATGTAATGCCATTAAGGTCAGGCGATTGGCTAAGCAATTTCCTTTTCTGGATTTCTGGTCCAAAGATGAGAACTTCCGTCTTGTCTTGATTTAAAAGCAAGAAGTTAAGAGTCATCCAATTTTTTATGTCCTCAAGACAAGCCTGTAATCTACCCAACCGATTAGGTTCATCAGGGTTAATGGATAAATATAACTGAGTATCGTCAGCATAACAGTGGAAGTTTATCCCATGCTGTCTAATGATTTTACCAATTGGGAGCATATATATAGTAAAAAGAATTGGTCCAATCACTGAACCCTGTGGTACTCCGCAAGTAACCCTGGAGTATGAAGAAGATTTATCATGTACATTTACAAAATGAAATCTGTCAGACAGGTAGGATTTAAACCAGCCTAACGCTGTTCCTTTGATCCCTACAACATGATCAAGTCTTTCTAAAAGAACATTGTGATCAACTGTGTCAAAGGCAGCACTGAGATCTAACAAGACTAGAAAAGACACAAGATTCTTATCTGAGGCCATGAAAATATCATTTGTAACTCTCACTAATGCAGTTTCAGTGCTGTGATACTCTCTAAAACCAGACTGAAATTCCTCAAACAGAGCATTAGTGTTTAAATGCTCACATACTTGTATGGCCACTATTTTCTCCAGGACTTTGGATAAAAATGGAAGGTTGGATATTGGTCTATAATTCATTGGGTCATCTGGATCCAGAGAAGGCTTCTTAAGTGAAGGTTTGATTACAGCCACCTTAAAATCTTGTGGTACATACCAATTTACTAAGGATAGATTGATTATATCTAGAATGGAGGCAGTAACCAAAGGAAATGCATCTTTAAATAATTTGGTTGGGATTGGATCCAAAATGCAAGTTGAAGGTTTAGATGAAGCTAATATTTTTGATAACTCTGAAAGCTCAAATGGATCAAAACGGTTCAAGCACAGATGAGGTTCTAGAGTCACCTCTGAAGCTGCCTCACTTACTGAGGAAGAAGAAATCGCATTAGGGAGGATGCTAAAGATTTTGTTTCTAATAGAATTAATTTTACTTGTAAAAAATCCCATGAAGTCATTGCTGCTGAGGGCTAAAGGAATAGATGGCTCAGAGCTATGATTCTGTGTAAGTTTAGCAACTGTACTGAAAAGAAATTTAGGATTATGCTTATTCTCCTCAATTAATGCTGAGTAATAAGCAGTTCTGGTTGGTTGAAGCTTATTTTTATAAAGCACGAGACTATTTTTCCAGGACAGGTAGGCCTCCTCATGGTGCGTAGAGCGCCATGTTCTCTCCAATTTCCCAGAGTTTTGTTTTAAGGCTCGTAGATGAGAGTTAAACCAGGGAGCCAACTTCCTGTCCCTAATTACCTTCTTTTTTAAAGGGGCAACATCATCTAATGCCACACGTAAAGAGGAATTCACATGATGAACTAAGGCATCAATTTGTGAGAGGCTAGAACTGAAAATATTGCCCTCTGCTACATGCCTCTGAGATGCTGAGGACAGTAAAGATGGAACAGTTGATTTAAAAGACGCAACTGCGTTGTCAGATAGAGACCGTGAGACAGTTTAGTTAATGCCAAAAAACAACAAAAACTAAGTGAAGGACTTTCTTTTTTAGATTTAATTTACTCAACAACAGATTCAAATACACCACCATCTGACATGGTAGCCAAGAAAAAAAATAAAACAACTTTCGACATCGATTAAATACAGTCACAGAGTAATTGAAAGGTTTCAGAGCCTGTCTAGAACTGTTTCAGTTTATTTTCCATGATTCTGACTCATTCGGGAAAGACAGAAAATTGCCAATGAAATGGGGATAAATTGTAAAAAATGTGACATCATGACAGTTTAAGAGGAAAAAATACTAGAAAATGCACATGACAGTTTCCTGTGCGGTGCAGATCGTTTATAAAACTTTGTACGAATGTGTCGAATCTCTGACTAATTCAGTGTTATTCTGAAATTGTTTTGTATTTAGCATTTATCTTTTTGCCTCCAAGACTCAGTCACCTGTTTCAGCCCAGAGAGATGCAAGCAGGATAGAAATTAAACTAAAATGTGTTTTCATGTTTATCTGTGAATGGGGGAAAAGAAAGAAAAAAACAATAATAATTAAAACTATTTTGTGACACTGTCTAGAACCATGAAATGTGTAGCGATAAATATAGATTTATATCTATATTTCAAATGTGGTGTAGATTTAGCTTGTTTCGTTGTTTATAATCGTATATTAATTAATCGGGGCACCACCAAGTCTTTGTTAGTATGAACTTGGAACACTTGAATTGATCTTCAGATTTGTTCAATGTAATCAGTCTCAAATGTAACACCACAAATTAATCTAAAGGATGAATTCTTGCCAGAATGTGCCGACTATTCTCGAGATCGCTTGAAACGATCGGGCATTATTTACATTTTGTGAGTTTATTACAAACATCAATTAATACATTTGACAAATGTATCAAACATAATTTATATTTTTATGCCTGGAATTAAGAACATGGTTAAATCCATAGCTTTATGGCAGTGATATGAAATAACTGATCTGTAATAAAAGTGGAAATTTGGTGACACACAAGATTATAGTAGAATTGGGAATAATTTCTAAAGAGGAACAAGTGGATGTTCATGTGAGTTTATGTGAAGTGGGTGTGTTCATGTGTGTGTGTGTTTGTGTGTGTGTGTGTGTATGCAAATGAGAGTTGGCATCAGCAGAGAAAAGAGGATAAATCTTGAGAGCTAACTGTCACGCGCGTGCCTGGCGAGTGGAGCGGAGGTAGGATCCAAAAGCGGGGAGGAAGAAGGCGAACAGGTAAGTCCGTTTAACATGAGTTTATTACATACACACGCTGGACACTGAAACAATGACATGACATGGAACACAGAACAGAAGGGGTTTAAATACACGAGGAGCGGGAGCTATGGTGATTGGGAAACAAGAGGCAGGTGGGAGCAATTAACGGAGACACAGACTACAACCTAGGAGAAGACAGGACAGGGTGTGATAGTACCCCCCCCCCCCCCTCAAAGGGTGGATCCCAGATGCCCACAGGAACCAGGAGCAGGGCGGGAGGAGGGGGACCCGGAGGGAGGGGCCAGAGGAACCGAGGGACCGATGGAGAGGCGGCAGGGACCAGCAGAGTCCGGGGGCCTGCGCCTTGGACAGATGAGGAGGCGACGGGCCCTTGGAGGCCGGCGCCTGCGGCAGAAGAGGAGGCAACGGGCCCTTGGAGGCCGGCGCCTGCGGCAGATGAGGAGATGACGGGCCCTTGGAGGCCTGCGTCTGCGGCAGAGGAGGAGGCGACAACGGGCTCTTGGGGCCCGGCGTCTACGATAGAGGAGCTCTGCAGACTGGGCCGGTAACAAGGTCTCTGACTTCAGAGGAGACGTCAGACACGTCGACCTCAGAGGAGACAACTTCAGACACGTCGACCTCAGAGGAGACGACTTCAGAGGAGACGACCCCAGAGGTGACGTCGACTTCAGAGGAGACAACTTCAAACACGTCGACTTTAGAGGAGACGACTTCAGAGGAGACGACTTCAGACACGTCGACCTCAGAGGAGACAACCTCAGACACGTCGACCTCAGAGGAGACGACTTCAGACACGTCGATCTCAGAGGAAACGACTTCAGACACGTCGACCTCAGAGGAGACAACCTCAGACACGTCGACCTCAGAGGAGACGACTTCAGACACGTCGACTTCAGAGGAAACGACTTCAGACACATCGACTTCAGACGAGACGACTTCAGAACAGGAAGGGGCGTCGACTTCAGAACAGGAAGGGGCGTCGACTTCAGAACAGGAACGGGTGTCGACTTCAGAACAGGAAGGGGTGTCGACTTCAGAACAGGAAGGGGTGTCGACCACAGGACAGGACCGGGCGTCGACCACCATCGACTTCTGGTCCGGGGGCATCGGCTTCTGGTCCGGGGGCGTCGACTTCTGGTCCTTCGATTTTCAGACCATCGACCTCTGGACCGCCGGTCTCTGGGCCGCCGGCTTCTGGACCGTCGACCTCTGGACCAGAACTGGAACCGTCTGCTTCTGGTCGGGGGGAGTCTGCTTCTGGTCCGGGGGAGTCGGCCTCTGGTCCCTCGACTTCTGGACCGCCGATTTTTGGACTGGATCCAGTACCGTCTGCTTCCGGGCCGGTACCCTCTGCTTCTGGGCCCGATCCATCAGCTTATGGGCCGGTACCGTCTGCCTCTGGGGCCGATCCGTCAGCTTATGGACCGGTACCGTCTGCTTCTGGGCCCGATTTGTCAGCTTCTGGGCCGGTACCGTCTGCTTCTGGGCCGGAGGCAGAGCCGCTGCGGGGGGAGCTGCCTGGACAGGCTGGACCGGATGCGGTGCGACCTCCAGGACCACCGCTGGAACTGGAGGCGGTGCATCCACCGGGGCCACCGCTGGAACAGACTGTGTGAGATCTGGTGGCGCTGGGAACGATGAGAGGAGGGAGGACAGACCGTCCAGAAGCAACTCGCTGAGGCTGAGCGTCCGATGGAGCTGGTCCAGCTCAGCCCGGAGACCGGCGAGCTCCGCTGGGTGAACCCTGGGCTTACTCCTCTGGCTCAGAGATGAGGAAGCTGCATGCTGGCCCGAGACTCTCTCCTAGCTGCCCGGGGAGGTTAGAGCGTCCAGGTGAGACTCCTGGAGGCTGATGAGCTGGCGGAACCGGCCGAGCTCCGCCTGGAGCCCTATCAGCTGGGCTGCGAGTGCTGCTCCTCCCCCTGGAGACGACGGAGGCGCCGGTTCGGCAGGAGACGGGACGGGTGGTCTGGCCGGGGGCGTGTCAGAACTGCTGCGCCGGGCAGGGGTAGATGCGAGCTCACAGCTCCATCCCGAGCATTTAGGTTTGTAACTGATGAGTTTAAACATTTACTTTGAACACCTCAATTTTTTTTTAATAGTAAACAACCTAAAACACCTTCTTTGATTGTAGACAAAAAAAAAAAACACAAGGTTTTATAAGGACTCGGTTCTTGAAGCTTCCAGAAGGAAACCTCAGAGAAGTTTTATGACTACCCCCATCTTGAGTAAGGGTCAGTCTTGATGGGTTGATGTAAAACAGACCAGTTCCTGATATTGTCCTGCTTCTCCGATTGTTAAAAAAGGAAAACCCAGTCAAATTGGTGAATTTACGACCCTGGGAGAGAATCGTAGGAGTTACCAGATGTGCTGAAAAGGAATCCCCGTTTTTTTGCTGCTGTGTGTGAGAGAAGTAAAAGCTTTGTGTAAAAATGGTTGTCCTTCTTTGTGTGAATCCAACCAAAGTTAGTCCGAGAATATGAAATGTGGATTTCTGCTACAAATGTAAGACATTTTCATAGCAGAGGCAATGTTAGAATCACAGATTTTTCTTTAATTTTACATTTTCCATTCCATTCCATTTATTTGATAAAGCACATTTAAAAACAGCATGTGAGCTGACCAAAGTGCTGTACAGGGGTAAAAACATATAGGGTTAAAAGAATAATATAAAAGAATAAAACAACTAGAGCAAAACACAAAGAACCATGAGAAGTCAATAAAATCAGTAAAAGAACAGTGTAAATAAACCATCGATAAAATAGCTAGGTAGTAAAAGCAAGAGAATAAAAATAAGTCTTTAAGTGGGACTTAAAAACCCCAATGGAGGAGGAGATTCTGATATTCAGTGGGAGATCATTCCAAAGTTTTGGAGCGCAGACAGAAAAAGCTCGTTCACCACGGGTTTTGCAGCGTTGACGGGGAATCTGTAGTAGGTGTAGGTCACCTGAACGGAGAGTCCTGCCTGGCACATAAGGAGTGAGTAACTCGGATATGTAGGGTGGTGCTAAGCCATTCAGCGCCTTAAAAACAAACAATAAATTTTAAAACGTATGCGGTAGTGCACAGGAAGCCAGTGAAGTCTTGCTAAAATTGGAGTGATGTGCTGACGACGGCCAGTATTGGTCAGAAATCTTGCCGTCGTATTTTGTATCAGCTGAAGGCGAGATAATGCGGCTTTTGAAATACCAAACAGAATTGCGTTGGAGTAGTCCAACCTTGAGGTGATGAAAGCGTGAATGGTTGTCTCGAGGTGGCGCCGATTCAGAATGGGTTTTAGTTTGGAAAGACGTCTCAGCTGATAAAAACATGATTTAACCATGTGATTAACGTGAGAGTCCATTTTTAGAGCCACATCCATTTTAATTCCAAGATTAACAATTGTTTGACTAATTTTAAAAGGAAGAGCAGAAAAATCAGGAGCGGAGGAAGACGAGCCATTAGGAGTAAAAACAATAAACTCGGTCTTAAAATCATTCAGCAGCAAAAGATTTGCTGACAGCCAGTCTTTAACCTCACTCAGGCAATCAAGGAGTGGCTGGATGGAGGTAAAAGCCTTCAATGGAACATAAATCTGGCAGTCGTCCGCATAAAGATGAAAGTTAATGTTAAACTTCCTGAAGATTAGTCCCAGTGGAATAATATAAATGCTAAATAAAAGGAGGCCGAGGATAGACCCCTGTGGAACGCCCCAAGGAAGAGCAGCAGAGGGAGATGAACAGTCGTCCATTCTAACTCTAATAGACCTGTTGTCAAAGTAGGAGCAGAACCAGTCAAGCGCGGATCCCTTAATGCCCACCAAATTCTCAAGGCGGGACAATAAAATGTCATGGTCCACCGTGTCTAATGCAGCTGAGAAGTCCAACATCACCAGGGCAACATGGGAACCGGAATCAGTGGCTAAAATAATATCATTAAAAACCCTGATGTGAGCGGATTCTGTACTGTGATATTGTCTAAAACCAGACTGAAATTTATCCAAGACCCCAAAGTTGTTCAGATGGGGCATGATTTGATTATAAACAGCCTTTTCCATCACTTTTGACAAGAAGGGGAGCTTTGAAATGGGGCGAAAGTTCCCGAGGTCAGTTGGGTCTAGGCCAGATTTTTTCAGTGGTGGTTGAAGCACGGCATGTTTAAAAACAGAGGGTATAATTCCCGAAACAAGGCTGGAGTTAATAATATTGAGCACATGAGGGGCTACCACTAGAAGAACCTCCTGGAAGAGTCTGGCTGGTACAATGTCATCAGGACATCCTGATGGCTTCATGGAAGATATTAATCTCTCCAGGGCAGGCAGTGTAATCGGCTCAAAATGGTCAAAGCATCCGGTACAAACTGATACGGGTAGCAGAACATCTGCAGGGGAAATGATTAGACTCCTAATATTGGAGACTTTGTCTAAGAAAAAACTTAAAAATTGGGAGCAGAGATCATCTGTGATTGCAACTGTAGGAGAGTAATCACTCGACAAAACTGCATTTAGCGTTTTATATAAAACCCTCTGGTTCCCAGAATGGGTAGTAATAATGCTGGCAAAGTATTTATTTCTAGAATTCCAGACTGCTTTCTGATACTCATCTAGTGCATTTCTAAAAAGTTCATGGGAAATGGATAGTTTATCCTTCTTCCATTTGCGTTCACACCTTCTGCATAATCTTCTGAGTTCATGTGTGTGAGAGTTTAACCAAGGGTCAGATTTTGGCTTAGGGCGTCTAACCTTTAAAGGAGCAACGGTATCCATCACCATGAGACAGGCTGAGTGAAAAACACGCAAAGCATCATCCGGATTGGTGTAGAATGGGGGGAGGCTGGCAGTTCAGTGAAAGAAGCAGAAAATCTATCAGCTGTAACCGGGGTAATAACCCGTGTCTGGCGCAGCACCACAGGCCTTTTACCTAAGCTCACCGGACAATCAAAGTCAAAAACTGGAAAATGATCAGAAATGACAGTTTCATCAACAGACAAATTATTAACATTTATCCCATAAAACATCACTAAATCTAAAATATGAGACTGGTTATGGGTAGGAACCGACACAACCTGCTTAAGACCGAAAGAATCAAGTGTATCAGTAAAATCTTTCACAAGGGGCTTGGCAGGACAGCAAACATGAACATTAAAATCACCCATAATCAGGGCTCGTTCGTATTTTGATGTTATTTCTGCCAAAAGTTCTGACCATTCTTCAATGAAGTCCTTATTGAATTTAAGGGGGCGGTAAACAAGCACACAAAGGACTGGATGGGTATTACCCAGTTTGAAAGTAATCAGTTCAAAACTATTGATGATGGTGGTGAAGGGTACCATCTTGCAGGGGATATTCACTTTGAAAATAGTCAGCAATCCTCCCCCGCGGCCCGAAAGCCTGGGAGAGTTCAGCACCAAGCACCCAGGAGGAAGAAGTTCAGTTAGCAGAGCGGACTCACCAGGAGGGATCCAGGACTCCGTAATACAAAAAATGTCCAGGTCTTTATCAGAGAAATAATCCTTCAGGATAGCGGTTTTATTTCCAACGGAGCGGGCGTTAAGCAGAGCAAGCTTAACGCGAGCCGGAGCAGGAGAGAGCTGCAGATCCAAAGTGGAGGCGGAAAGGTGTCCAGCGAAAGCGCGCAGGTTTGCGTGGTTGACTCCGCGTCTCCATAGACGCGGGTAAAAGGGGCGACGCGCTGGAGCTGCATCCTCTGTGCAAATGAACCAAGGCACATTTGGTGAAATAAAGAAGAAATAAATAAATTCTGTGTTTGTCACACACACAAAACTTTATAAGGTTCTCAATGAGAACTTTGTCAAATAGATTTATATTTCACTCAGCAAAATAAAACGTTGCACAGTCAGACATGCAGTTTTCTATTTCTGTGTTGCCTCCATGAGACAGAAATGATTAACTTCTATTTTCAGTTTTTTGCTGTGAGCCTTTGTGTTTTTCTCATCTGCCTTTCACAGCTGCCACACTCTGAATCCTCTGCATGAAGCTCGATGAGCAATCTTGTGTCTCTCCCACTTTTTTGTAGCTATTGTAAACTTTTCTTAGTCTCTTCAAACCAGAACAATGACCGTGGAGGCTGGAAGTGGTTCTGAGTGAAAATCCATCTGAAATGTTAGTCTGGAATTGGAATGACTTACAGCTGAAGGAATAATGACCCACTGTCAGTCTTTCCGCTGGATTAGATGAAAATTTAAGGAATAGAAACAAGCCTCTGCAATTAGCTCAAATGGGATGCAATAAGAGCTAAAATTAATTTTCTTTTCAATCCATAAATGATGTGTGAAAACTGCCTTCCTGTACTTGAATTGTTAAATAAGAATATAACTTTTTAAAAATAGACCCATGTAGCAAAATAAAGAATATTCTGTTTATTAATCTTAGTTTCCCTTAAGAACATGTTCAACATAAATTTAAAACTCAGTGACATATAGACAAATTGATGAGAAAACCAGGTGGAGATCTGAAATTTTACCTGAAGAAACAAGAAAGCTGGTAAATGTGATTGAATATCTACCAGAGTGCTAATAAAGAACCTGGAAGGGCAGTAAGAATCCGGTGGACTTCCCGGATCAGGAAATAAATGCTAATCTAGGCTTTCACCCCTCTGCTGTGCTCCAACACTGAAATGTTCCACCTCCATCCCATCCATCCCAGCACCCATCATTCAACATTATGGAGGCTGCTTTTTTTCACCCCTCCTACAATCTAATCAGACAAAGTTTAATGAATCCAAGTTGGTTTGAACTCCTCCCACGCACTCGTATCTGCCCGTAAACGATTCCAGTTTAATATGTTGCTAATTGAATACCAAGTTCTCACTTGAAGACAGGCTTTCATCTTCTGCAGATCTGCTGGGAATTAATTGTTGTTTGGCCCAGAGAAACAAAGTCATTTCCTCCTGTTTATAGGGAGGCTAAACTATCTCTTCCTGTTTCAGTCATATTTTTCAAATTATGTTCTGTTTTTCTTTTGTGGCTGTTCTTAAAAGTGCCCTAGTATTCCAAACTGCATTTACCTTGTTGTTGAATAAAATCAACTTGCTGAGAAACTGTTTGTTCTGACAAAATATGGTTTGACACGTCATAAGCTCAAAACACACCACCTTACATTGGCATGCCCCAACCCATGTCAAAGTTGGCATTAAACATTGGTCACGGTATAGGTTCAAATTACAGGGGAGCTGGGGGATAGCCTGGCCTGCCAGACTCGTCCTCTGTTTAATTCTGCACAGAGAAAGAGTCTGGTAACTTACAGGCAGAAAGGCACATGAGGGGCAGGACTAGGCAGCTCAAAAATAACCAATCAGAAAAAAGACGGAAATGCCGACTGTACTGCGCGACACTGAAGTTTTTTAGCTGTAGTAAAAAAAAGGCATCTGGCAATGGCACAATCATCTTTATTTTTCTTTAGAAGAAATGCTTTTAGCGCTTCTACTTGTCATGTTTGAGGGTAATTTCTTGACCCACGACATGAAGAATCACCACCGAGAGACAGAAGGTAAGTTTAAATGATTTATTTTGAATGGGAGAGGTAGCCGAAGCTTCTGCAGGACTGGAGGGATCCGTGGGGTCTGAGAGAGGAAAAGAGGTCAGAGTCTGGAGCAACGTGAGACGATGATGAAAAAATAAGGCTTACTGTTTCCTGGATGATCCGGTATTTTGTGGGGGGTTAGTCAGACCTGGCTGGATGGGGAGACCGAGGAGCTGCAGGTGGATAGGTGGGTGACGGAGAGCTGGCGATCAGGGGCAAACAGCAGGACTGGAATGTGGTTGATGGTTCTGGAGGTATAGCAGAGAGTGGAGATGAACAGATGACTGGAACCTGGAGGAATCAGGAGGGCAGAGCAGGTTAACTGCCAGAAGGGCAGGAACAGGTGGACAAACAAATTCTAAAATAGTTTTTAGGAAGGTCAAAAGGAGGGCTAGAAACTACCCAAGACTGAGTATCATCTGGCAATGGTGAGGTGTCCAGCTGCTCCTTAAATCCCCTGATCGCTGATGAGCTGATTTGGCACAGCTGGGCTCTCCAGACACACCCACCTGCAAACAACACTCAGCAGAGATGGTTATGCAGCACAGATCATGACAGTACCCCCCCCCCCCCCCCCCCCAAAGGCCGACACCTGGCGGCCGCGCAGACGAGGAGGAGGAGGCAGCAGCAGAAGACCGAGCGGCGTCAAAGTCTCTGATGAGAGAAGGGTCCTCAATCCAGGAACTGGGGACCCACTGGCGATGTTCTGGACCGTAACCCTCCCAGTCCACCAAGAACTGACGCCCCCGGCCCCTGGGCCTGACGTCCAGCAGGCGCCGAACACGAAAGCCAAGTCCACCATCAGTGAGACGAATAGGAGAAGGGGGAGAAGGAACAGGGCTCAACGGACTGGACGAGACAGGTTTCAGGAGGGATACATGAAAGACAGTGTGGATCTTCAAAGACAAGGGCAGGACAAGACGGACAGAACAGGGACTGAGAACCTCCTGAATGGGATATGGGCCAATGAAGCGAGGTGAAAGTTTCCTAGTTGTACCCTTGAGACCAATATCTTTGGTTGACAGCCAGACCTGTTGACCTGGACTGTACACGGGCGCGGGTCTGCGGTGTCGATCTGCCAGCCGTTGGTTGCGCTCTTTGGTGCGCTGAAGGGCCGCCCGGGTTTGGATCCATGTTCTCCTTGCCCGGCGGATAAACTGAGGGACTGTGACAGAGGAGGATAAATCCGAAGGGAACAGGGGAGGTTGGTAACCAAGGGATGATTCAAACGGGGACTTACTGGTTGCAGTGGAAACGTGGGTGTTGTGCGCGTACTCGATCCATGGGAGTTGGGTGCTCCAGCTGGTAGGGTTTGAAGAGCAGACACATCTGAGCATAGCCTCCAACTCCTGATTGAGCCGCTCGCACTGACCGTTAGTTTGGGGGTGGTAACCAGAACTCAGGGAAACACGGGCCCCCAATAAGGTGGCAAACTCCTTCCAGACCCTGGAGAGGAATTGGGGGGCCGCGATCTGACAAGATCTCTGATGGGATGCCATGAAGCCTGAAAACATGGGTTATGAGGAGGTTAGCGGTTTCAGTGGATGATGGAAGGGATTTCACTGGAACAAAATGACAGGCTTTTGAAAATCTATCGATTATAGTGAGAATTGCAGAAAAACCTTTGGAGAGGGGTAGGCCAGTAACAAAGTCCACTGCTATATGCGACCATGGGCGAGATGGAATGGGGAGAGGATGTAACAGTCCTGCCAGGGGTTGATTGGTGGTTTTATTACGGGCACAGACATGGCAGGCGTTGATATACTCTTTAGTGTCATTAAACATGGAGGGCCACCAGAATGACCTGCGGATCAGGGCGAGAGTGCGACCAATTCCAGGGTGAACGGAAAACTTGGCAGTATGTGCCCAGTGGATCACTGCTCCTCGAACCTGTTAAGGCACAAACAGTTTATTGGGAGGACCATTACCTGGGCCAGGATCAGTGCGTTGGGCGTCCAGAACTTTGTTAGTGATGTCCCAGGAAACAGCTCCTACAACACAAGATGGAGGAAGGATAGTGGCGGGTTCAATGTCTCTGTCTGAAGCGTACTGGCGGGATAGAGCATCTGGTTTGACATTCTTTGATCCGGGGGTGTAGGAAATGATGAAATTGAAGCGTGTGAAGAACAGGGACCACCGGGACTGTCTGGGGTTTAACCTCTTGGCCTCTTTCAGGTAAGCAAGGTTTTTATGGTCTGTCCAGATAATGATGGGATGCTCGGAACCTTCAAGCCAATGGCGCCACTCTTCCAGAGCCAATTTGATGGCTAGCAGCTCTCGGTCTCCCACATCATAGTTTTGCTCCGCCTGAGAGAGTTTCTTTGAAAAGAAAGCACAAGGATGTAATAGATTATCTGAAGGTGACATTTGAGATAGGACAGCACCAACGCCAGAATCTGAAGCGTCGACTTCCATGGTGAACTGAACAGACGGATCAGGGCGAACCAAAACAGGAGCTTGAGTGAAACGTGTCTTTAACTCCTGAAAAGCCTCTTCAGCGTTAGCTGACCACACAAAGGCTCTTTTAACAGAAGTCAACTGCGTCAAGGGAGATGCCACCTGGCTGTAGCCACGAATAAAATGCCGATAAAAATTTGCAAACCCGAGGAAACGTTGAAGCTGTTTGCGGGTAGTGGGAGTTGGCCAGTCACGGACAGCTTCAACCTTTTCTGGGTCTGTTCTCAGCTTTCCCTTCTCCAGAACAAATCCCAGAAATTTCACTGAGGAAACGTGGAATTCGCATTTTTCAGCCTTGACGAAAAGGCGGTTCTCCAGAAGGCGTTGTAGGACAGCGCGGACATGTTGATGGTGTTCGGAAACGGTAATGGAAAAAATCAGAATGTCGTCGAGGTATACAGTGACAAATGAATTGATATAGTCAGAGAGTACGGAGTTTACCAGGGACTGGAACACTGCGGGAGCATTGGTCAGGCCAAAAGGCATGACAAGGTACTCGTAGTGGCCCAGAGGTGTCTTGAAGGCCGTTTTCCACTCGTCACCCTCCTTGATCCTTACAAGATGATAAGCGTTGCGGAGATCTAATTTGGTGAAGATGGTTGCATTCTGTACAGGGTCAAAGGTGGAGGAAAGCAGAGGCAGAGGATATTTGTTCTTGACTGTTATTTGATTTAACCCTCGATAGTCGATACAAGGACGCAGGGAACCATCTTTCTTTGAAACAAAGAAGAACCCTGCGCCCAAGGGAGAAGTGGATGGACGAATCAGACCTGATGCTAAGGACTCAGAGATGTACGTGGTCATGCATTCATGTTCAGCTTTAGAAAGACTGTACAACCTGCTGGATGGGAATGTGGCATCAGGAAGCAGGTCGATACTGCAATCATATGGACGATGGGGAGGTAAGGATGCAGCTCGATCTTTGCTGAAAACTGCTTGTAGGTCATGATATTCTGATGGCACTGAAGAAAGGTCCGGAATGGGTGGAGGACTGGAAGCAGGAACCTGGACCGGAAGGCTAGCGGACAACAAACAGTGGGACAAGCAGTAAGGACTCCAAGCAGCAACTTGACCAGTCTTCCAATCGATGTGGGGGTTGTGCATGCTAAGCCATTCATGTCCTAAGACGACTGGAAACTGAGGAGAGGGAAAAACAAAAAATGAAATGATTTCTTGGTGGTTACCAGACACTTGCAACTTGACAGGTTCCGTTCGGTGGGTGATGGTAGTGAGCGCGTTGCCATCCAATGATGAAACCTGAACTGGAGTGAGAAGAGGTGTCGTTGGAATTCTCAGTTTAGTGACCACAGACTGATCTAGAAGATTCCTTTCACAACCAGAATCAAGCAGGGCTGTAGTTAAAAAAGGCAGCTGATTAAAAAAAACAGAGCAGGTCAATACAAACCGGGAGGCTTCTTTGTTAGTGCTGCTACCCACCAGAACTCCCGGACTTACTGGTGGGCTCTCCCTTTTGGGCGAATTGGACAGTTAGGTAGAAAGTGACCAGACAAACCACAGTACAGACACAGTTGGGAGGAGATGCGACGTTGTCTCTCTTCTGGGGTCAGACTAGCCCGGCCTATCTGCATGTGAACCTCTGGAGGAATTGCGGCAGAAGCAAAAGCAGATGGCAGAGCTGGAGGAATAGTGGAACGAGCGGTCTGATGGGTATGATAACTGGGCAGAGCAGACCTGGGACGGGTCTTGAGTCTTTTCTCAATGTGAATAGCCAGAGTGATAAGATCCTCCAGAGTGCCAGGTTCAGGACACAGGGCTAGTTGGTCCTGGATTTTGTCGTGGAGGGCTTGAGTAAAAGCTCCTTTTAATGACTCCTCATCCACACTAGAAGTGATAGCTAATGTTCTGAATTCAACTGCAAAGTCTGAAACCGTTTGTTTTTCTTGCTTCAGATTCCAAATGGCCCGGGCTATTTCTGAGGGTGTCTCTGATTTACCAAAAGTTCTATTAAAATCTACGAGGAAGTTGTCTAAGGAACCTCTAAGGAAACTAGGTTCCCGACTTTTTGCCTCAGCCCATTGTAAGGCACGACCTCGGAGCAGACCGACAATGTAAGAAATTTTTGCGGGATCACTAATAAATGCTTCTGGGGTTCTTTCAAACGCTAACATGCATTGGAGAAGAAAACAACGTATTTTGCCAGACTCACCGGAGAAGGTATCGGGAGGAGGCGAGTCTGCAACCCGGAAGTGCCAATGTGTAGACTGACCAGGCTGAACCGGAGGTAGTTGAGGTGGAGGTGGAGAAACTGAAGCAGCCGGAACAGATAGCTTTTCATTTAGTTCCCTTAATCTGGAGTCTAACTGGAACAAACGTTGGTTAGTGTTGGCTTGATGTTCGAGGAGAGTCTGTATGGATTGTTCATGTTGGGCAAAAGCTGTGAATATAACGGACGGTAGTGATTCGACAGCGGGGTCAGGAGTTTGGCCAGATGATTCTGTCATGTTTGAGGGTAATTTCTTGACCCACGACATGAAGAATCACCACCGAGAGACAGAAGGTAAGTTTAAATGATTTATTTTGAATGGGAGAGGTAGCTGAAGCTTCTGCAGGACTGGAGGGATCCGTGGGGTCTGAGAGAGGAAAAGAGGTCAGAGTCTGGAGCAACGTGAGACGATGATGAAAAAATAAGGCTTACTGTTTCCTGGATGATCCGGTATTTTGTGGGGGGTTAGTCAGACCTGGCTGGATGGGGAGACCGAGGAGCTGCAGGTGGATAGGTGGGTGACGGAGAGCTGGCGATCAGGGGCAAACAGCAGGACTGGAATGTGGTTGATGGTTCTGGAGGTATAGCAGAGAGTGGAGATGAACAGATGACTGGAACCTGGAGGAATCAGGAGGGCAGAGCAGGTTAACTGCCAGAAGGGCAGGAACAGGTGGACAAACAAATTCTAAAATAGTTTTTAGGAAGGTCAAAAGGAGGGCTAGAAACTACCCAAGACTGAGTATCATCTGGCAATGGTGAGATGTCAGCTGCTCCTTAAATCCCCTGATCGCTGATGAGCTGATTTGGCACAGCTGGGCTCTCCAGACACACCCACCTGCAAACAACACTCAGCAGAGATGGTTATGCAGCACAGATCATGACACTACTTGTGGTTTTAAAGACGTGTCCAAGTCGTTTAAAACAGAGGAAAGAGCCGCAGTGAACTCCGCTTCAGTCGCCATGTTTATGACAAACACGGCATTATGGTGTGTGGCGTACGCTACTCAGAGCTGATTGGCTCGGTTTGAATTCTCATGGGGTGGGGTTATTAGAATAGGAGAGTTCCCAGACCCAAAATTAAACAGAGGAGGAGTCTGGCAGGCCAGGCTAGCAAGCGGGAGCCCGACTCCCCTAAAGGGTGGCCCGGAAAATTATCCAGTCAATCCACTGCCTCGCTCTTAATTTTGAATTTTAAGAGGTGGAAAAGTACATCCAAATACAATTTTCAGTTTGATTAAAATTTACAGTTTATCAAATATTTTGTAAGCAACACATAGATTGACTCCCAGCATCTAAATCTAAAACAATCTCTCTCTTTTAGCTGTGTCAAAGTGAAGGAAGAAACACTGAATAGCCTGCAATTTTATCTGTACAAGCATTATGAGGGTATTCTTATGGGGAAGCCAAATAAAACAGAACCACCTACCTCCAATCAGACCTACTCCCAAGTGTTCCTCCAAAGCAGAGTCATCTGAACTTGAGCTACAGTGACATCCTGGACAACATCTACCAGAGGTTATCGAGCGTCAACACCAGACTCGCCCTGGTGGAAGTTCTCCACAAAGAATTCCAGATGCTGCAAGAATCTCTGAAATTCAGCCAGGAACAGTTAGCTTCAGAGAACCAGAAAGCTCTGGGAGTTGGTCAAATCCTGTTTTCTCCTTTCATTAATATAAAAAGAAAAAATAAATTGTGTGCATATTTGTTTCCTCTCCATTTTTTGCCAAAGTTAAAACAGTAAACCAGATCAGACTTTTTTTTAAACTTTAATAACTTTGTTGTTATGTGTATTTATTTTGGTTAAGGGAACAGACAACATAAGTTTTGCTTCTTTCTGTTCCTTTTTCATTTTTTGTTTTTGCAAACCTTTATTGTGCTTTGCTTTTATTTGTGAATAAATGAAAATGAACTAAAATAAATAATTAAATAAATCACTCACATGAGGAGTGCCCAATCTTACAGCAAAATAAATAACTAAATAAATAAATAAAAGAGATCATTTTGGGCGTGCAGGCACACAGCATGCAGGGCAACCTCATCTCTGGAATTCTCGAATGCCCAGTGAACGCCAAGACCACCATCAAAAACTTTCTCTAGCAGCAGCACCAAATCCCGACCAAGACAGTAAAAACACCTCCTTCCACTGCATCCACTGGCTAGGAGGGAAGAAGCTCGACGGCCGGTGCCTCCGAACCACTGCTGCAAAATTTGAATGCTTCAATCAAAATGAGCTGGTGAAGAGTTGAGGCCGGGAGCTGAAAGGTACCGATTTCAGTGTCAACGGTCAGTCCACAGAGAGATCTTGGACTGATGCCAATCCCTTTTTCCCTTTCAGGAGGAAGTTACTTGCAGAGGCATCACGGGCTGTCATCGCGGTAGATAACATTTATCTTAAAGATCAGCTGTTTAGAGACTGGGAGATTACCCCATGGCCCTTTTAAAGCTGTGGAACACTGAAAAACTTTTTTTTTTAAATATTATGTCTGATTATAATCAGTCACTCCGAGTTTTTCATGCAGGCGGAACATATAAATATTCTCCTACACCCATCTTCTGCATTAGCTTCTCATAAAAAATAGACAGTGAAACTCTAGGATTTGAAAAACCTTGACTCACCCATCTTGGCTCATGACAGGAAAGGCTGTTGTTGATTTAGTGTCCACTAAACAGCAGAGAACGTCCCAGCTGGTAGAAGCAAAACATTAGCATTAGTAACGCCACCACACAACAGAACTCCTCGGTTATTTGTGGAGATGAAACGTCAAAGAAAATCAGAGCAAACAGAGCCAGTGGTATAGTCACATTTCTATCAAATCAGACTCGAGATGTCCAAATATCAGAAAAAAGGAGCCCCAACCCTGCCAAGTTACGCTCATCTCTGATGAGGCATTCTAGTTCCTAAAACAGGCACATCTTAGGTCCCACTCCCAGGTATGACTTCCAAGGCATCCATTTCTACTACCATTGCAAATGTACTGATTAAACTCTCCCCTCTGCTCTTCTCCCTGTACACCAACAGCTGCACCTCCAGTCATGAATCTGTCAAGCTACTCAAGTTTGCAGATGACACCACTGTCATGGGACTCATCTCTGCCTACAGAATGGAGATTGAATATCTGGTGTCCTGGTGCAGCCACAATAACCTGGTGCTAAATGCACAGAAGACAGCAGAGGTTGTTGTGGAGTTTAGGAAGAACACAGCCCCATAACCCTGTCTGACACTCCCATCACAATGGTGGCCTCCTGGGCAGCTAAAGAAATTCAAACTACCAGTAGCCTACAGTCAATGAAGCAGTTCTACACCACAGTCATCAAGTCCTTCATCACCTCTTCAATCACCGTGTGGTATGCTGAAGCTACCATCAGGGACATGAAGAGACTGTAGCATGTTGTACCCTCTGCTGAGAAGGTCATTGGCTGCAAGCTTTCCTGCACACAGGACCTGTACACCTCCAGGACATTGAGATGTGCAGTTTGGATAACAGCAGACCCGTTTCACCCTGGACAGTCTTTTTGACTTGCTCTCATCTGGCAGGAGGCTCCTATTCATTTGGACCAGAGCCTCATGCCACAAAAACAGTTTTTTCCCTCTACGGTCAGACTCATTATTGTCAATCGTAGACTTGCCCACTCCAGCTTGTTTGTTCCAGTCACATGACCCTAGTGTTGTGTTTTCACCTGAACTGATCCGTTCTGACCTCCACTGACTTGTATATAGTAGCTGCTTCTCTAATTACTGTCTCCATTTATCATTATTATTTCATTGTGTTTATTTCTTAATTGTAATTTTTGCTTATCATTTCTCTTTTCTTGCACCAAGTACTGCAGCAATTTCCTATTGTTGTGATTCTCGCACATATGGCAAGGAAACCCTTCTGATTCTGAACAACTGTCTCACACCTTTTAAGGTAACAATCCTGATGTGCTA
Source organism: Nothobranchius furzeri (assembly GCF_043380555.1). Taxonomy (NCBI): domain Eukaryota; kingdom Metazoa; phylum Chordata; class Actinopteri; order Cyprinodontiformes; family Nothobranchiidae; genus Nothobranchius; species Nothobranchius furzeri. The sequence continues at coordinate 70,260,480 of NC_091741.1, read as the reverse complement.
ATGATAGGCAGTAAGATAATGTTCGTATTATGAGCATATTAATTTAAACACGCAGCACATTGTTGTCTATTAGGTAATGATTAGATGACTCGTACTGCCCCTCCCCACTCACGGTCAAAACAGTCCCGTTTTTGTTAACTGGTGGCAGTTCCAGTTTTTTTCTGTTTCTGTCATAAATATAACAAACCAACATTATCACCATCCGTAATGTCCAAATTAAAGCACACACACACACACACACACACACACACACACACACACACACACACACACACACACACACACACACACACACACACACACACACACACATACAACTACAAAAACAGACAATGCTATTTAACAGTGTTTATTTAATTTATTCTTGTAGATTTTCTATGATGACCCCCCCCCCCCCACACACACACACACACACACACACACAGAGAGAGAGAGAGAGAGAGAGAGAGAGAGAGAGAGAGAGAGAGAGAGAGAGAGAGAGAGAGAGAGAGAGAGAGAGAGAGAGAGAGAGAGAGAGAGAGAGAGAAGAAGAAGAAGAAAGTATCATTTCTATAGCGCCTCTCAAGATAAAAATCACGAGGCGCTTCACAAAAACAAAAATATGTAAAAATATAAAAAAGCATTTAGAACATGTTTAAAAATGTATTTAAAATGAGCAAAAGTAGGCATTTGTGATTTAAAAAAATGTTAAGAAAGAGAGAGAGTGAATAGGAAAGAGGGAAATCAGTGGATCCTGAGGAAGGTGGAATAGGTGGGGAGAGCAGAATAAAGAGAGAGTGGTGAAGAAGATCATACAAAAGCCAGCTTGAACAAGTGAGTTTTCAGCTGCTTTTTAAAGGAGCCCACTGAATCCACTGATCTCAGGCTCAGGGGGAGAGAGTTCCAGATTCTGGGGGCCACAGCAGCAAATGATCTGTCACCTTTGGTCTTTAGCCTGGTGCTGCACAACCAGTAGGCTTTGATCACTGGACCTCAGGGACCTGCTGGGGGTGTAGGGACTAAGAAGATCACCAATGTAAGACTGGCAGCCAGTGAAGCTGGAGGAGAAGCCTGAGAGAGAGTGAGGGAGGGAGGGAGAGAGAGAGAGAGAGAGAGAGAGAGAGAGAGAGAGAGAGAGAGAGAGATTTATATACCCTATTTGCATTTTTTGCAAAGAGAAAAAACAGACCATTAAAAAGCAACACAATACCATCACAGAGCTGGAGAAAGTTTATTGCTTTTCTTTTCTCCGACTGTCTGCTTCTCCTAACTGGCATCTCTTCTGCTGCTCCTTTCCCTGACAGAGGAAATTGCCTTAAGTGTTGCTCTGCAGCTTCTTGGTGACTCAGTGTTAAAGGCCAACATACCCACAGTGGAAACAAAACAGGAAAGAGAAGATGGAACATGAGGTGAGCTAGCAATGAGGGAAGAAATGCAAAGTGAGCAGAGAGAGAAGCTGAGATACAGAAAAGCTCAAGGAGATTCACCAACACTGGAAATCCTGTCAAATATACTTTATTTTGACAATGCCCAGGCTACAAGGGAAAGGACAAGAAAAGGACTGACCAAATGCTTTAAAACAAAAAACTTCTAAAAGAGAAGGCTTTGTCTTCATTGTCGCATCTTCAGCATGATACCGTTGCAAAATATAAGTTGTTCTTCTCGAGCACCATGTTTAGCAGATAATAATTTGTTTTTATGGTAATTGTAAAGCTGTTGGCGGGAACTTTTCAAGCTGTTTCTCAATTTCACATCTGCAGGATACATTTATCCAACAGCGTCATGATTACCAAAGATCTTAAACAGAAAAGTGCATTTTGACTGCAACGTAACTGGGTGTTGAGTTCTTATGAAGAAGACTTTCTCAGAATAATCCCTTCTCAAAGACAGTATCCATTAAAGAGGAGACTAAAATGCTGCAAACTGTCTTTTACTTTCCATTTGATCAGCTTACAATGGAAAACAATGAAAGACATGGAAGCTAAAAAGCAAATGAGGATGCAGAAAATGGAAAATGACAGGTACTCTTAAAAATAAAAGTAATTTTCTATTATCTAATTTCATACAGGATTTGTCCCTATACTCCAATGAAAACCACTTTAAAATCTCAGTCAGCATGAAAAATGAAAACTGTGGCATAAAGCGTATGCCACCTCACCAGTTGGTTGCTTCCACAGAGTGTTGTCCTCAGTCTCTAACAACATTAAACCCTCATCAGGAAGGATTTGCCCTTCCTAATTGAATCTATCCAATATCACTAACTTCAACATCCCTGTTGGACTATCCTGCCTTTATATCTGTTTCTTCTGTTGGGATTTTGTAAATGGTGTTTATGTTAATGGCACTGCTGTTTTTAAATAAAACATCTTAATGAGACCTAAACCCACTTGCCATCCATCCATTTTTAGTTGCTTGTTCAGGGTCGGGTCGCGGGGACAGCAGCTTAAGCAGGGAGGCCCAGACTTCCCTTTCCCCAGCCACTTGCTCCTCCTGGGCAATCCTAACCCTTTCTTTCCACCGGAGCCGTCAGCAGCACGTTACTGCAGCAGCACGTCTGGCTCGCGTAAGCTGCTGCTTGGCCCTTCCCACGAGACGCGAAGCAGCAGGGGAGCAGCTGTCACCGACAGAGCACGAAGTGACACGAGTGACGTCGTCAGTAAACACAAAAACAAGCATGAGAAAACTACAACATGGCTCCAAAAGGTTTGTGTTTTATGTTCTGTCCGTTTTATAATCGCCAATACGGACCTGAAAAACAAAGGAGACCGCTAGCTAGGTGATAACTTCTCACGGGGCCGCATAGTTGGTAACTTTTTTAAAAAGTAAAGCAACCGAAGGCAGTACGTTTCTTTATTCTGAAAATCTTGGGAGCTTCACTCCGTTTCCCCGTCCGATTTCCTGTCTTTCCTTCCCCAAAAATGTCGAACTTGACCCGTTTCAGAGGCGTCGCGCGTAGAAACTAGAACCGGCGCGTAAAGGCCGCGACATGCTGCTCCTGAGATGCGGCCGACTCGCGCTGCTGACGGCTCCGGTGGAAAAGGTTCTGTTGACCAGCTGTGACGTGCTGCTGCAGTAACGTGCAGAGCTGTGAATCGTGATAAAAAGGTCTCTCAAAAATGACAGACCGTCAGATGTGTAGATCGTAAAACGGTCTAAAATCGTCATATCGCCCAGCCCTACTTTGGGGCCCACGTGGCAGGGGTGAGGTGGTGCTTACTGTTACTCTGTTGCCACAGATACTGATTTCTATTCGTATTTGCTTGTTATGAAACATGAGCAAAAAGCTTTGTAGACAACAACAGGTTATCACTTCTTTGAATTCTGGCAAAGAAGTCACACATTTTCACAACATGCCCATAGGTTAACAATTGTGCGTCGCTTTGGATAAAAGTGTCTGCCAAATAAATAAACAAACATAAAACATTTCACTCTAAACAGGATCATTTCAGCTTGATGTCTAACACAGACACAAATACAAAAATGTACTCCAACAACAGCTTCCTAATGTGCATATTTGCCTGTACCTGCTATATGCCAGGGAATAGATTCACACTGTGAGAACAAGATAAATGTGACAATAAAGATCAACACTGGACAGGATGAAACATTTGTGTTTCTTTTAAAAACCCAAACATTGACTGAGACTTCACTTAATTTTTTATTTGTTTATTATTATTATTATTGTTATTATTATTATTATTATTATTACTTATATTATTTATAAATAAACATAAACTTGTATTTATTCTTTATTTAACCAGGAAGGTTAAAGGGACTCCTGGCCAAGAGGCAGCACAAGTTATAGTTACTTTATGTTCATGTATTTGGCAGACACTTTTATCCAAAGTTAACCTATAGGGCATGTTGTGATCTGTGGGGGATACCAGAGCACCTGAAGGAAACCCACGCATGCATGGGGAGAACATGCACCTCCACGCAGAAAGACCGTAGCCAGGTTTCAAATCTCCAACCTTCTTGCTGTAAGGCAAAATTACTCTCAACTGCGCCTCCATGCAGCACTTTGAGAAAGATGAAATGGTGTAACGTGTCTTCCTTTAATCTATAACAGTAAAACACCCCTATTAAGATGAACCTTTCTCCTCGCATTGTTAACATAATCTCAGCATCTCCAAGCTGTCAAGGTTTCTAGTAAAAACAGAAAACTGTGCACATGAGGGGTTTCTAGTAAAAACAGAAAACTGTGCACATGAGGGGTTTCTAGTAAAAACAGAAAACTGTGCAAGTGAGGGGTTTTGGCGTAAGCTCTGTAATGACATTTTTATCAGTAAGCTTCAACAGACACCAGTGTTGTTACTAAAGTCACAAAGAAAGTCAACACCAGGCTTATCAACGTCTCTTTTAGTCTTTAATTAACCTTTATCAGAACTGTCACATAGCAACAGAACAGTCACACATTTCAGCTGTGCGAAAGCAAAGCATTTAATGTTCTTTTAGTACCAGAAAATACCTACCTACCTACCTACCTCCGATCTCACCCTCCGCCGGTGGTCTCATCCTTCCAAGCTTGGGTCCTTTACCAGAGATCTTGGAGCTTGATGGATCTGCGTAGCATCTTAGCTATTCCTGGAACTGTACTTTTCTGGACTGATATATATACAATTATTCAAGGGACACTGACAAAACTCCTTACAGGTGCTTGTATTCTTCATTTGCTATTAAGATGTATTTTTATCTATATTACGGGACAATCAAGGCTTTAAAAAATGGAACCCAAGCAGTAATTTCAGATGGTGAAATCAAGGTAATGTTTAGTTATAATAAACTAAGATTCCAAAATTGGGCATAGGATAATGAAATCCATTGTTGTCTGTGGTAATGTTGCTTCTTTATAACTGTTGTCTCTACTCAGATGTTGTATAAGGATCTCTGCGGTGGTAGAGTGAAGTCTGGCTGCATGTATCTGTGGCACATTCCAGGTGTCTCGTTTAAATTGAAGCAAAGACTAAAGCCACTGATGTTCCACTTTGCTGATGCACAGGTAAATGTATACTGACTTACAATAAGCTGCATCAAATTTATTTATCTTGATGCGTGGCCAGTGGGCCACCTGGGTCCATTATTTATTTATTTATTTATTTGTTTATTTATTAACAAACAAAACATTCCTCTCTGCATTAGGCAACATTTATTTACAGTATATATATATATATATATATATATATATATATATATATATATATATATATATATATCCCGAAAATAAATGTTGTCCGATGCTGAGAGGAATGTTTTGTTCATTTTTATGTTAACGTGTTTTATAGGTTGACGAGCTGACAGAGCGGATTGGTTTATGCTCAGGAATAGATAAACTAATAATGAAGGGAGAGTTCCAGTTTCTGGACTTGGTGTTTGATGTCCTTGTTCCAGAGGTACAATGCTGTCTTCAGCAGTGATTGGAATGCTAGTTACTTTTCGAAAACATTTGACAGTGTATGAATTAATCCTTGTGTGCAAGTTTTTCGGGTGACAAAGTGTTGGAAAAATGGGAGGGGATGAATCGATATGCAGCTGAGAAAGCCATGCTTCAGCGAAATCATTTGTACCCAAAATAAAATGGTTGTGAAATTAAGTGTTTCTTTTGTTTTATTGTCTTTCACTCAAAATAATACAGAAATAATAACTAGCTAGTTATCAGCAGTAGTAGTTAAATTCTGTTGCAATGAGCTGCTGTGATACACATATAGGACAGTGTTATGGATATTTTGTAACAAGTTTTTGTTGCTGGTGAGAGAGGAGTGTTGCTGAAATGTTTTTCACTGCTTCTGGGAGTCCTGTACTTTAGCAATCGGTGTAGGTCAAAAGTTCATCTTGGGCTTAACAATAAAACTGAATATTTAGCAAGTTCTATTTTGTTTGCACATCTTGAAAAGCCTTAGTTTAATGTGTTCTCATTTTTTCCATATGTTTTTATTCACTTTACAGCCTTTTATTGTTGTAATTATTATATATGTGCTACTGTCATTAAAATTCCCTGTCTGAAGGACAAAGGGATTTACTATTCAGGCCTAGTCCACACGTAGCCGGGTTTTTTTAAAAACGAATATCCGCCCCTCCAAAAACTTGCATCCACACAACCGCGTTTTAAAAAAAAACTCTGTCCACACGTACCCAGATAAATACGTTGTTAAGGACATGCCAAACCTGTAGCCGGCAGTACTTCCCCCGTTCTTAACCTCGTCCTTCGTCTGTGGTCTTCCGCAAGGAGCAGTAATTCCGCTTGCAAAAACAAACAAGCAGAGAGCGCTTGGACAATTGATGGATCGGGTAGTGACAGAGCGCAGCTCTGACGGCTTCCATGATGCCGGCTAGTGTAAACACAGGTCGCACATGTCAGCATTTTTTGTCGCGGAAAGTGACGTTGCGGACCTTAAAACTCCGGTTTTGTCCGTCCACACGCAGACACCCAAAACGGAGAAAACGCAGATCTTCACTTTGGCCAGAGTTTTTAAAAAGATCCGTTTTCGTGTGAAAAAACTCCGTTTTCGTGTGGATGACAGGCCAAAACGTAGAACAATATCTACGTTTTGGCAGATCCCCGGCTACGTGTGGACAGGGCCTCAGTTTTCATGAAAAGTAGGTAATGATGTTATTTAAAAGTTCGCCTGTCCAAATTTGAAGAGAAAAAATCCGAAATGAAAAAAAAAAAGCTTTTCCCGGTAAGTTTTGTTAAAAAAAAACTACTTCCTGTGAAAGAAATGACTTCTGGTTAAGGTAATGACCCACCGTATTGTTTTTCTCTTAGATATGAATATGTTTATATACATATCTAAGAGAAAAACGACATGGTATGGTTTTTCTCGTCAAATCTAAACTACTTCCTGCAAAGGTAATAACTTCCGGCGAAGGTAATGGCCCAATGTCTTGTTTTTCCGGGTACGCCATCTGATGTCTGCAGCCAGATGCTTGTGCCCACTTCCAGTTAAATCACGCCCAAATCTGGGTTAGGTCCCACCCATTCCAAGTACAAGTACAGATAATTTAATTAGTTGAGCCATCGATAAATAAAAATTTTGACATAGCTCTCCCATTGCAGGGTTAAGTTGAAGCCAAGAAAGGGAGGTTCCCACCACTGATTTTTTGATTGAGTCATGCCCAGACAATCCAAATATGGGAAAAGAGGTGGAGCTAAGGGTGGGGCTGTTACGTTTGGAACAGGGTTGGAACCAATGAACCATTGTTCTTGCTAGCTAACTTAACAAACCCAAGAAGCTCAGAAGGGTTTCTTGGACCGGGCTATCCCACACTCACGGCAGACTGGGTCCTGTGCAAAGGTATAGTCATGCTCGTCACCTGTGGAGATCTAATACAGACTGGGACTGTTAAATTACAAGCAGAGCCACAGACCGTTGTGATCTTAGCCGGGTTCCGTGGCCTTTTACATAACCTCTTGCTCCACGGTCAGAAATAAGTGGGACATTAGCTCCATGCTAACCTAAAGCTAGCGAAGTTACCCTATTTCTAAGGCTGAGCCCGGCCACCCTACGGAGGAAACTCATTTCGGCCGCTTGTATCCGCGATCTCGTTCTTTCGGTCATTACCCAAAGCTCATGACCATAGATGAGGATTGGGACGTAGATCGACCAGTAAATCGAGAGCCTGGCTTTCTGACTCAGCTCCCTCTTCACCACAACAGATCGGCTCAGCGTCCGCATCACTGCAGATGCCGAACCAATCCGCCTGTCGATCTCCCGATCCCTCTTACCCTCACTCATGAACAAGACCCCGAGATACTTAAACTCCTCCACTTGAGGTAGGACCTCTCCCCCGACCTGGAGTTGGCAAGCCACCCTTTTCCGGTCGAGAACCATGGTCTCAGATTTGGAGGTGCTGATCCTCATCCCAGCCGCTTCACACTCGGCCGCGAACCTACCCAGCAAGAGCTGAAGGTCAGAGCTGGATGAAGCTAGGAGGACCACATCATCCGCATAAAGCAGAGACGAGATTCTCCTGCCACCAAACTCAACACACTCCACACCACGGCGGCGCCTAGAAATTCTGTCCATAAAGGTAATGAACAGAACCGGTGACAAAGGGCAGCCCTGGTGGAGTCCAACCCTCACCGGGAACAGGTCCGACTTACTACTAGCTATGCGGACCAAACTCACGCTCCTCTGGTAAAGGGACTAAATGGCCCTTAACAGAAAACCACCCACCCCAAACTTCTGGAGCGTCCCCCACAGGGTGCCCCTGGGGACACGGTCATAAGCCTTCTCCAAATCCACAAAACACATGTAGATTGGTTGGGCAAACTTCCATGCCCCCTCCATCACCCTTGCAAGGGTATAGAGGTGGTCCACAGTTCCATGGCCAGGACGAAAACCACATTGCTCCTCCTCAATCTGAGATTCAACTATCGATCGGACCCTCCTCTCCAGTACCTTGGAGTAGACCTTTCCAGGGAGGCTGAGGAGTGTGATCCCCCTATAGTTGGAACACACCCTCAGGTCACCCTTCTTAAAGATGGGGACCACTCCACAGGAACTGTCCCCGATGACCACGCAATGTTGCAGAGACGTGTCAGCCATGACAGCCCTACAACATCCATAGCCTTGAGATACCCAGGACGAACCTCATCCGCCCCCCGGGGCTCTGCTGCTGTGTAGTTGTTTGACTTCCTCAGCAACTTCTGCCCCCGAGATTGGACAGTCCATCCCCAGGTCTCCCAGCTCTGGTTCCTCTTCAGAATGCGCATAGGTGGGATTGAGGAGCTTCTCAAAGTATTCCTTCCACCGTCCGACTATAGCCTCAGTTGACGTCAGCAGCTCCCCATCCCCAATGTAAACAGTGTGAGCGAGTTTCTGCTTTCCTCTCCTGAAGCTCCGGACAGTTTGCCAGAACCTCTTTGGAGCCGATCGATAGTCTTTCTCCATGGCCTCACCAAACTCCTCCCACGCCCGAGATTTTGCCTCGGCAACAGCCACTGCCGCACCCCGCCTGGCTATCCGGTACCTGTCTGCTGCCTCCGGAGACCCACAGACCAGCCACGCCCTGTAGGCCTCCTTCTTCAGCCTGATGGCTCCCCGAACCTCTGGTGTCCACCAGCACATACGGGGGTTGCCACCACGACTGGCACCGGCCACCTTGCGACCACAGCTAGCAACAGCCGCCTCAACAATCGCAGAGTGGAACAAGGCCCACTCGGAGTCAATGTCCCCCACTGCTCTCGGGACGTGGTCAAAGCTCTGCCGGAGGTGGGAGTTGAAGACCGTCTTAACAGGTTCTTCTGCCAGGCGTTCCCAGCAGACCCTCACTATGCGTTTAGGTCTGCCAGGTGTACGCGGCATCTTCCCCTGCCATCTGATCCAACTCACCTCCAGGTGGTGATCAGTTGACAGCTCCGCTCTTCTCTTCACTCGGGTGTCCAAAACATACGGCCGCAGGTCAGATGATACGACTACAATGTCTATCATCGACCTGCGACCTAGGCTGCCCTTGTACCAAGTGTACCGATGGGCATCCTTATGTTCGAACATGATGTTTGTTATGGCCAAACTGTGGCTTGCACAGAAGTCCAGTAACGAAACACCACTTGAGTTCAGATCAGGCAGGCCCAATCACACCCCTCCAGGTCAAGCTGTCATTGCCCACGTGAGCATTGAAGTCCCCCAGCAGGACAATGAGTCCCCTGATGGAGTACAATCTAGCACTCATCCCAGGGACTCCATAAAGGGTTGGTACTCTGAACAACCTACCTACCTGCTTGATCCATCAGAATGTAATTTTTAAATGATTCTTTTTAAATAGTTCATACTATTTAATACAGGGTAAATGTCACATTTGTTAAACTGAATTGACATACATTATTAAAAGAATGCTGAGACATCGCAGAGAAATGCATGGGAATTTGACCATCCTGCCGGCCATTGGAGCAGTGGGGTGGGGGTGGGGTGTGTGGACTGGACCAAATTGGATAAACAGCACACCAGGACTTGATGTCAGTAGAGTCTCACTATTAGTTTTACTTGCAGTGGTGTTTATAATCCAGCAGGCGTCAGTAGACCAACATGGTGACAGTGTTGACACGGTATCGATATAGTCTGGATAATGTGCCGAAACGCTTCACAACGCCTCATCTACCCATCACTAATGTTGTGATTATTAGTCAACGAATAATTTGTAAGCTTTTACTTACTTTCGTAAATATGGAAATATTTACCGATTTATTACGTAATTAGGATATTCGGAGATATGCCTCGGGGCACCACCCTTTTTAACAAGGGAAAATGAATCCAAAACCTCTTATCAGTCTGTTTTAAAGTTAGTAAAGTTCGTTTACGAGTATTAGTCATAAATTCATATCACACAAATAAATTCACTTGAGACAAAACTGAATTGGCAATACATTTATTAACTTTAATCACTTCAGCTCCTTCTGAAGCGTTTAGCCAATCAATATTAACCAACTGATTTTATCAAACAAACACAAACAATGAAACAATGAAATGATAATGTAAAACAATCTGACCCAATAAGTGTGTGTTTTAGTCTTGTCCCCTACCAACCAAAAAATCAAGTATGTGTGTGTGTGTATGTGTGTGGGAGGTAGCTCCCCCCCCCCCCCCCCCCCCACACACACACACACTGAAAACCAGGGTGTGTGTGCAGCTTTCACAGTAAACTTTACCAAACACTTTAAAATCACAGTGAAACTTAACCAAAACACTTTGAATTGTTTCCCGGTTCAAGGAAAAACAACAAATCAATCAAACTGAATATCTAAAAAGCCTGTCCAGCTGGGCCCAGCTTAAACAAACACAGATATCACAATAATAAAACAAACAACAGACCTTACTTGGAGTTCTGATGGCGGTTTTTGGTACGAAAGAGAAAAAAAATCGTCTCTTATTTTGAAGCAGATCACGCAGTTGACTGCTTGTTTGGCTATGAGAAAACGGGAGAGGAGAAGAGAGAGGACAAAAATAAAATAAAAAGTCAAACTCTTGCGTTAGCGAACCAAGGCGTCCCTTTTGTTCGCGCTGAGCAGATACGATGACGTGATCTGTGGATCGCTCCCGGTAGGCCTCACTCATATGTGTCCAGCATGGTCTGAGCAGAATCGGGTGGTCTCTTCAAACCAGTTGACTGGAACAAAAGAGCCCTGAGTTTCATTTTGTCTCTCTTTTATAGACTCGGCTGTCCGGCGGGCTGGACTCTGTGTGGGTTCCAGCTCATGCGCAGAACATGTTCCGGGGTTCGACGCCGCTTTGGTGACGTCATCACGTTGCTTCCGGTAGCAGGGAATCATGGGACATGGAGTCTGCTGGCGCTGGAATATATTATCTGCTTTTTCAGAGCGCAGATGACCCAGCTTTTGGAGAAATTACTGCATAGTAATTTTCTCATGAGGGCAGACCCTCAACACTAATAACCAGGTAAGATGACCGAGGATATCAGGCTTTGCTACATCGCAGTGAAAGATCCGAGTGTCTGCCATTGTTGATGGTTTCTTTTCCGGGAGCCGGAGATCAGTGGGACATTAGCTACATGCTTATCCAAAGCTAACAGAGTTTTTCCAGCCATTTTCGGTGAGAAAAATGTGGTTTAGCTACTCAAAAGTGAAGCAGTTTCAAAAAAGAGCTGTGGTGTTTCTGTGGTTTCCCTCAAAGATCCAACATTGACCAACATGACTACAGCCTCACTTCTGAGCTGGATCGGCTGCCCCAGGAAACGGGAACGGCCAGCTGCCTGCTATTCTCAGGCTACTGATAAAAAGAAGCAGAAACTGCTTGAATGGACTGTTAGTAACCACAGCTTGCCTTTTTGTCCAAATAATTCCATGATTAACATACAAACACGAACACAAACACTAAAAACTAAATTTCAGAGAGTTGAAATGGCCGAACATCTATTGAGCTAGAGATGAGTACACTACATTGTTAGTTGCTCTGATTGATCCTATGCTGATTCTGTAGATTCTGCCACACGACTGAGTTCTATCTGTGGGCTGTGGTTTGACTATATATTTACATATATAGAATAGCTTGCCAGGCTATAATCAAATGCAACAGTAGCAGAAAATAAGATTCAGGCTTCTACCAACACCTTGGTAACTTTAATTTTTCTGCCTGTTCTCTGTACATTCATATAAAGTAGTGATTAGATTGTATATTTTACATAATGGTAAATAATGTTAGCAGTCTGAATCATACAATATGGTTAAATTATAATCTGTAATTAATTTGCAATTAAATGCAAGTAACCAATGGAACTCCTGGTTTTGAAAATAAACATGTTTGTTTATTGACAGCACTAACATTAGTCTAAGATGCAGGCACTGACACAGAATAATCAATAATCCACAACAGGCCCTTAAACCAAAGCTCTCAGTCAAAAACCAAACAGCAACATGAAGATCTGAAGATAAATGAAACAACCAGAGGACTTAAGAAAACCAGTGATTGCTGAAAGGCTGCAGCCTGGCGGATGATGGATGATAAACAGGTGCATCAAGAGCAGATGAAAAAATGAACAATAGAGGATCAAAAAGTCAGAGCCACTGAACCCAGGTTTATTGTGATGAAGACAGACTTTTAATGTCATGTTGTCACATGTGGTTTGTGACACAATCCTATCATAACTGGAGAAAATGTCAATAAAACACTGGAATAATTAGTGAGGCAAAAACATAGTGAATTCATGTACATTGAATTTTCTTATGTTGATTTTGCAGCTAAAGTCGTCTGGAGAAGAGCACAATATTCAAAAACCTTAAGTTGACATGGTACCTTGCATTTACATTTGACACTTCAAATGGGATAGAAAGCCCATTAAATTGTTTTATCTGGTAGGTTTCTAAGTTGCCTGTGTACTTAGATTAGTTTCTCTAAACATCTCCAAGTTTTACAGAGCCAAAATTGATGCCTGAATGTGTTAACCTGCAGTGATTGTAAAAACAAGAAAAAAGAAGAAAACTCACTAGACTCCAAAAATTCAGTTGGCTTTATTTGTTGTTTTGGGCAAAACATTGTTCTATTTACTTATTTCAATTATGTCAAAATCAGTAGAACCAATATTGTTTTTCCTTTTTTATAATATATACTCACATCAGTTTTAAATGTCTAAAATGAGTTTGTAAAGTCAACCAAGAAACAGAGTTTTTTTTTCTGGCAAATTATCTCCATCTAACCTCCTAACACCCTGAAGTCACCATCACATGACATCAGGCTCAAAGAATTATCTCTAAAGAACCAAAAGCTTTGAAGCCTGGAAACGAATTTCATGGATCTTCTCACAGGTGGATGGAGACTTTTTTCTTTGAAGTAAAAAAAAACAAAAAAAAAAAACTTCAAGATCCTTTTTTACTGGAAAAAAAAACTAGATGACCTCTGAACTGTGTTCCTGATTCTCAGGATGTGGTTCAAATACATGCAGGAAAGATCTTTAAATTTTTTTTTAATATAGATTTTTAGCTTGTTACAAGTCATTAGCTAGGCAGTGGTGTGCACCTCTAAATTTAGATTAAAAAAATAAGTATATTAAGGAAAAAGAAAAAAGACCCCCCAAATATATATATATATATATATATATATATATATATATATATATATATATATATATATATATATATATATATATATACTGAAAATACATAAACTTCAAGTCTTTGTGTTGCACTGTGTTACTAACTACAGTAAATGAGGGATTTTAAATGCTCAGCTACAATTTTAAAGCTACAATCAGAATTCATTTTCTGACGGCACCTTTTAGAGGCTTTTAGAGGCTAACAAATTTACCGCACCTTACAGCTGCTGGTGGTGGTGGGGCAGGGGGGTTAAGAGCAACGCCTTCCTGCGGTGTCCATGCGGGCACACGGGGTTGGTTAGCATTCCTCCCATAGAAATGTATACACGTGTTTATATACATATCTATGGAAAACCATTCCATAGATGTACATATCTATGGAATGGTTTTCCTTCGGCTGACTTCTACATCCAGACCACTCAAATACACTGCCTAGACAAAAAAAAAAAACTGTCACAAAAAACGGTCACTCACTCTAATATTTCACTGGACTGCCTTTAGCTTCGATGACAGCACATATTCACTGTGGCATTGTTTCAATAAGCTTCTGCAATATCGCAAGATTTGTTTCCATCCAGTGTTGCATTAATGTGTCATCAAGATATTGCACTGATGATGGTAGAGTCTGACCGCTGCACAAAGCCTTCTCCAGCACATCCCAAAGATTCTCAATGAGGTTAAGGTCCAGACTCTGTGGTGGCCAATCCATGTGTGAAAATGATGGCTAATGCTCCATGAACCACTCTTTCACTATTTGACCCTGATGAAAGTCTCATAGACAGTTACAGGAGTTGTTTGATTGCAACAATTGCCTCAAAAGGTTGTGTAACAAAGTATTACATTAAAGGTACTCTAATTGTTGTTCAGGCCTGTTCGATGATTTTATTTTATTAAATAATTCCATTGAAACATGGTTAGAAAGCTCCATCTGCCTTTCTCTGGTGAAATTTCGTGTAATGTTTATTTATTATTACTTTTATCAGATGGGTTATTTCTGTGACCATTGTGGGTTTTTCACAAACCAAAGGGTACCAACTATTTTGTCCACATCTGTATTACCAACACTTGTGTGTCCTGACCACAAAGTAAAAAAAAAAAAACAACACACACAAAAACATTATATATATATCTGCATGTCCTGCACATGTGGTAGAAGATGACAATAAATGACTTTGACTTTGACTTTATATCATTTAGCAGATGCTTTTATCCAAAGCGACTTACAATTTATAACCTATAGGGAATGTTGTGATCTGTGGGGAAAACTCGAGTACCCGGAGGAAACCCACGCATGCATGGGGAGAACACGCAACTTCACGCAGAAAGGCCACAGCCGAGCCGAGTTTCGAACCTGCAACCTGCAAGGCAGCAGAGCTAACCACTGCTCCACCATGCATATATATATATATATATATATATATATATATATATATATATATATATATATATATATATATATATATATTAGGGGTTGTACGAACTAGTCGACTAGTCGACTAGTCGACTTCACGGCTCTGTAGTGACTTTTATTGCCTGTCATCAACTAGTCGCTGTCACGTGATAATGACTGACAAGATGCAGTCCTCGGAAAAGACAGCAGGTGATGAGCCCCTGCGCGTCTGGATCGAGGCGGAGGCGACGCGCTGTGCGGTACTGACACCGGCGGTAAAACGGATATTTAACCAAACTGTGACCTTTTCCCTCTTGCAATTTAACCTTCCCCTCACCCCCATCCTAATCTTGACCAGTTTGTGAATGCAAAGCTCTGATCGTTGACGTGCGCTCCAGACATTGCGTCCTGAGCACCGCCAAATCAGGTGTCACCACCTCAAAAACAAATTAAACACGCGATCGTTCATGTCGGCTCATTTCCTTTCATGTTTTCTGTCTGTTATTTGTGCCTGATGCATTTCGCTGCTGCGGAGCAAGGCGCATCACCTGTTGTCCTCCGGTGACGCACCCCCAAGATTCCATTATCTCCACTCCGCTCCGGCATGAACTCCGCAGCAAGAACGGTCCCGTTGTAGTCGGCCGGCAAGCAGCGGCACTCCGCTGTTTTTGCGGTCGGTAGATCTTTTAGAACTGCAGTTCAAAGGTAACTCATAAGGTGAATATATATGAATGCAGGTAGCAGTTTTTCTTTAGGATTGAGAGGAGATGCAGGAAGATAATAAACAGACAGGACAGAAAAATAGTCAAATAAAAACAAGTTCGTTTTTGTACCTGGTGGTTGCAACAAACAGACACCACTGAAGGTAATCAGAAGTGAGGAACAGAAAATGAAATAATTATTTTAATGTTTAGAGCAGCAGGAAAGGCTGCAGGCGCATCAGTGAGTTTGCGGCTGCTGCGCAGGGGGAGGGGGGAGAGGGCTGAAGTAGGATGCAGAAACTACCGTTGTTAAAAGAGATGTGTTAACTTAGAAAATGTGGGCGCAATTTTAATTGTCAAAAACTCCAGCGAACCTACCGACCGACCCCCCCGCCTGCCCCCCCCCCCCCGCTTCCGGCGTATGACGTCATCAACGACTAGTCGAAGTCGACTCGACTTTCATTACTTGACTGTCAACTTAAAAAAAAATAAAGTCGTGCAGGCCCTAATATATATATATATATATATATATATATATATATATATATATATATGTAACGTGAGGAAATATGGGTTTTCTGTCACAAAGGTGGTGTTGGACTCAGCTGGGTCTAAGCTGGGTCGCTGAGAACTTTCACCCACAGATTAAGACCTGAACGCCAGCGAGTCTGAGAGGAAACCATAACATCTGCCACCTGCAGCTTTGTGCCAGAAGATGTTGTTCCCACAGAAGATGTTGTTCCCATAAATGTAGTCATAACAAGTCTTAAAACTTTCTTTTCTTGTTTTGAATGTTAAAAGTTTAATCATCAATTTGCTCATTATAAATGTGTTTTAATCAAATGAATGATTCTTATGCTTTGGGGTAATTATAATGGATTAATGAATCCACACTTAAGTAGATAATGTTTGAGGATGTTTGTTACTGACCTTCACACACACTCAAGCACATACACACTCAAACACACCCACACACAGATTCTCACAGTAAACTCCAAAACACATTTGCTGACGCACACGTTTGCTTTGAGAAGAGAAAGGTTTTTGGTAAGTTTCAGTCTTATGATGGCAGTTCGTGTTGGACAACGAAAGAGAGAGGACCTGAAAACCAAAGGGGGGGGCAGAGCCGGTTGGCTCGTTTCTCCCCCCTCTCACGCCGTTCCTGTCAGCCAGACAGAATAGCTGAATCGCAACTTCTAACGCAGACTCATACAGAGTCTTTGATTTCTGAGTGAATTAAACTTAACAAAGCGCATCGACAAAACGCTTTATCATCACGTGTACCGAGGTCATCTCCTGGAATGGGTCGCAGCACGCCTTCGTCTTCTCTGCCAGCCGAGGTGTCACCCCTGGATGAAACATCGTCCTTTGACGTCCTGGATCCAAGAGGAGGGTCCGAATACGGTGAGACAGAACACGAGAGATAGCGTTGATGCATCTTTTCCAACAAAACCTAAGTTTATTCAAACCATCACTTTTCACTCAGACACCTGTTTCTTCCTGAAGCAAAATCAGATGCACACACGCATCCATCTGACCTCATGTTCAATTCTCAATAGACTTTGCACACACACGCATCCATAACCACATCATATTACTCTCAATCTTCATTCACCAACAGAAGGTCTATTTGAGCAAGAACAGCATATCAACTGTTAAAGATTGTCCCACAAAGTTGCCAATGTTGATTGTTATTTCCTGTTTGTCAATTTTCAAAATCATTAGTTTAATTTGAAGAATTAAAACTTTTAATTGTCAAACTGGTTTCCTCATTGAACTGAAACACAGACACACAGATATTATCGTCAGTTTATCGATGAAAACAACCTTTGAGTCTTCTTAACAATATAAAATTTGGTTATTGACTTATTAAAAATTAATATTCCGAATTAATACGTAGCATGGTTCCTCTTTCATAAAAGAGCATAAAACCACAACGCTACAATATGGCGGAGCCAAACCAGTTTCTCCTACATATATATATATATATATATATTAAGAAATGTAAGTTTGTAATACAATGTAGAGCTGCAGAGAGCTGATTTTTAAACTTGAGACTGACTTCATTTAAAATTTGCCAAAATGTAATTTACAATTTTACTTTGTAAAATTTTGCTATTGTGGCAACATCTGGAATTTTGTTTAATGTCTATTTCCTTGCTGAAATTGAAACAAATTTTCATGCAGAGGGAAAGTAGTTGGTTGACTAAAATAAAATGAAAAAAAAAAAACGTTCTTGACGCTTGTTCTCCAACCTTTCCTCATCTGGAAAAAAAATCCTCACTTCTTCTTGAACAAAAATAAGAGCTGGAAAAAAGAACAAAAAAAAAAACAGTGGATGTAGTCTCCTACATGTTTTTGATTAAATTAAAGTGGCAACAAGACTAAATAAAAATAAATGGAGCACAAAAGCAGACGTAGCTTCACAGAGCAAGGGACAACCTTGTGAATAATAAATATTTTAAATTAAAAGTTGAGGCAGGAAATGACAACAAGAACAAGCCAACAACAGAGGTTAAAAAGGACACGTTTGTATTTAGAGTACAAGAAAACAGTTGGCTGTAGTGTTATGTATCCTTGAATAAAACAAATGAAAAAAGTCTCTAATACATTCCTTATCATAACCTCCAAGGCAAGTGAAGAGCTGGGAATAAACGGTGTGTCGAGTGGGAACAATATGTTGTTGCATAATGGAAATGAAAAGAAAAAAATAAACCATCCCATACACGTAAGTCACATTTGAGGAGATGTGCACATGCACACACACACACACACACACACACACACACACACACACACACACACACACACACACACACACACACACACACACACACACACACGAAAAAGCACACAAACAGCAAAAACAAAGTAATCGCACAGAAAACAAAAACAAGTGCACGGTGCTCTAACACCATCAGAGGATCTGTTGAATCTTTCATGAGCAGCTTTCATGTGTTGTGGACTCCTTAAGTTTTTGCTGTGGAACTAAAAATCATTCAGACGGAGCGCGGGGAGCGAAGAACTCAGAGTGGGAGCTAGCAGCCTCTGTGATAATGCACTTGGACAGTTTAGGTCAGGGATCTGATGCGGCCTTGCAACCCTGTTTGCCTTTTATCTTCAGGAGGATTTAGCAAAGCTGGGAAGCTTTCATCAAGGAGATCAACAGTTTTTTTTCTTCAGTTTTCAGGCAAAACGGAGACGTGTTGTTCAACATGATGCATAACAAAAAAACATTTGTTCTTCACTCTCTTCCTTTCAATACATAACACTGGTTTTACTTGTACAAACTCGTTCCTGCCAACTTATCATGTTCATTTTTATAACTAGCAGCCTTCTAAACTCTAAAGTAAATCATCCCGATATTCTGACTGGAAAACAACAGGGGGCATCATATAATAATCAGAAATAGGTCCACTTCATGTATATGAAAATCACTTTGGCAACAAATCTCATAACTCCCCAATGAAGTCATTAATTACATCTGCTGTGACATCCTCCAACATATGACGCCACAGCTGCTGGTTCTTCACAAGACAGGATGAACACTGCGTTTGACTGGGCCAGCTCAGTCTCTGCAGGCCTGCAGACAAAAAAACTAACACAACAGTACCAGCATCAGAAAAGCGGGATCCTGGTTTAAGCCTCATGCACCTAAGTGACTGCGGGCTAAGTTTTGGTAGAGCTTAAAGACCAGGAGTGGTGCCCTGCTCTTCCGCTTGATCTCGGATGTCTCTTCTGGGCTCAGATCTTGAGCTCTGCTAAAATTGCAGCTCTGGATGAGGGAAAGTCACAGTGCCGCTCAGCATGCTGGGGATGTTGAAGTTGTGACTGTGGAGTTGTCATTTGTCACAAGCAGGACTCGTGGAAGTCTATGTTCATGTGCAGAGGCTTCTTTTCTTGCTCTTTGTGGTTCCCGTTGTGAAGGACAGAATACCTGAGAGAAAAAAATAAGAGGAAGGAAGACATGAGAAAAAAGGAAAAACACATTATTTTATCAGCAGAGGGAAACACACGCACACACACACGCACGCACGCACGCACACACACACACACACACACACACACACACACACACACACCCACACCCACACCCACACACACACACACACACACACACATGGTGCTGGTGGTCCGAGGGACCGGTGGCGCCTGTGTGTGGCAGACTCGCCTTTGTTGGTGTGCCTCAGGGTAGCTGTGTCTACACTCAGTGCATTTACATGCAGCCAGTAACCCTTTAAAAACCCGAATATTCACAATAACCCGGTTCCGCAGGTCCATGTAAACACCGCCAGATACCCGGATATGCTCATAACCGGGTTTTTAAAAATCCGGTTACTAAACCTGGGGTAACCCTTTTCTAACCCGAATGTTTGGTCGTGTAAACGCATACCGGGATATCCCCATCAAAGCGTGTGTTCTGCGCATGCTCTGTTCGCAAGGAATCTTGGTCTTTTGAGTAGCGAGACGTCTTGTATGTGCCAGAACACCGGAAGTAAACAAGTTGGGAGCAACATGGCGAGTCGCAGCACAGCACCACACTTTTGGAGTGACGAGGAAACTAAAGCGCAAACAAACGCGGTCGCTATCTCTTCCGAACTGGGAAACATGTTGTTGTTTTCACGGATACCGGAACAAGAAGAACCGGAAATGACGCATATTGCGTCTGGACGTAGTTAGGGGTAACTCTTTCTATTTATGCTTGTAAACGGGTTATTCTGATCAACTCAGAAACCCAAATACCGACCTTAACCCGATCATAACCCGGATATTGGCTGCATGTAAACGTAGTCAATGTAGCTTGTCACCACCAGGGTGTGAATGGGTGAATGACTGATTGTGCTGTAAAGTGCCTTGGGGGGTTCCAGGACTCTAGAAGGTGCTATGTCAAATACAGTCCATTTTTGACTTGTAGCAGAACACAAGATGAAAACAACAAAAACATTGGCTCAGACAGACAATTTAAAACACAATGTTCAAATATTTAAATATAACATTGTTGCACACAAGAACATTTTTATTAAGTTATACCTAATGCTACTATCACTGTGTTCCAACTCATTTGCAAGCAACCCTATAATACTGTAACTATGAACATGCACAGTGTTGGTTGGTTTTGTGTATGCCACCTTGTGTGGTTGCAGAAAGTGTGTGTTTGTGGGCCTCAGAGACGTTACCTCAGGCTAAAACCATTATGAGATGTTTATACAAACACCCTGACCAAAGACACTTCCTGCTGTCAAACTAGCCATGAAATACACCTTCCAAACAGCCACAAACATTTAGAGCTTCTCAAAAGGAAACAGGCAAGGAGAGAACACGAAATTGCTCCCACATTTCGGTGTTAAACCTTCAGCTGCTGTCACTGTGGTGCTGTGTCTGCTATGAAAAAGTCAGAATCCACACTGGAAATCAGCAGGTCAATTCTGAAAAGATTTAGATATTTCTAAAAGAAGTTTGGAAAATAATCAGCATGCAGTAAAATCACTTAGAAATGTTTATGCTATAAAACTATAATAATTTATCAGACTAATTAAAACAGGGGTCACCAACCTGGTGCCCCCAAGAGGCCTAAGGCTGTTCTAAAAATAGCATAATTTACTCTAGTCACAATTTGTTATAAAAACATGGCAGTAGAGATGGCTTACACAATTGTGGGAGCTACACAAGAAATAAGCTAATGAGTTATACGATCAAGCTCTGGGAAAGTGTTGTGGAAGTGAGTATTTGTGAGCAACACAATGGTTTGATGTAAAAAGAAAGTATTACAGATGCTAGCTTAGCTTTAAGGATGCTGAAGTAGAAGTACAGAGAAGGTCAGAAGGATGTGCATATTTGTACATTTAGAGAAAGCATATGGCGGTGCTGAGAGATTAGCTGTGGTACATGAGGAGGTCTGGATAGGCAGAGAAGTATGTTAGATTGGTGAAGAACATGTATGAGAGCTGTGAGACAGCAGTGTGGAGCTGCGGGAGGGACAGAAGGGTTCAAGGTAGAGATGGCGTGCATCAAGGAACAGTTCTAAGCCCCTTTTGGTTTGCTTTGGTGATAGACAGACTGAGAGATATATGGCTGAACTGCTGCAGCGGCATGTCCCTGCTTGTGCCCTTCGCTCTGCTGAGCATGACCTGCTGGAGGTTCTATAAAAGAACTGAATTTAATTGGCTAGCTTTCCCCCAACATTGACACTGGCTTTTATATTTTTATCATTTGTATTGTACAGTTTTTAATTGCTTTTATTTGTCTATGTTTGTTTTTACTGAGTTTTATTCAATATGTTTTTTTAAATTATTACACTGGTTTGTATGTCCTGTTTAGCACCTTGGGCCTTCATTAAGGTGGTAGAAGGTGCTTTATAAATAAATAAATTGAAATTGAATTGAGAGATGATGTTAGACAGGAGTCTCCATGGACTATGATGTTTGTAGTTGTTAAAGTGATCTGCAGTGAGAGCAGGGTGCAGGTAGAGGAAAACCTAGATGTGCAGATGTGTAGTGGAAAGAGAAGAATGAAGACATAATATGTGTATAAATGAGAGGGACACAAGTGAAATGGTGATGTTACAGGGAGCAGAAGTAAAGAAGGTAGAGGATTTTAAGGACTTAGCGTCTTTGGTCCAAACAAACAGAGAGAGTGGAAAAGAGGACAGGAAGTATGTGGAGCAGGTTGGAATGAGTTCAGAAAAATGTCAGGTGATGTGTGATTAAAGAGTTCCAGCAAGAATAAAGGGAGAGTTGTAGAAGACAGTGAAATCAGCCATGTTGTTGATTTAGAGAAGGTGTCCATGAGGACAAGACAGGAGACAGAACTAGATGTTGTATAGCTCAAGATGTTGAGGTTCTCTTTAGGGGTGATGAAGATGGACAGGATCAGAAAAAAAGTTTTTTTTTTTTGTTTGAAAAGGGACACACAATACAGCAAGAGCAAGCTATCACTGCATCAACTTGATGACAAAATATAAAATCAACATTGTTTTACTGAACAATCACACAATAATAAATCACAGTCCATTAAGTGCGTGTGCATGTGTTGAAAATGCCCAACTCCATACTTTTGAGAGCACCATGTGAGCGTTCACGCGCTTGTATATGTAAGGTTTCTCTATAGGAGCGTCCAATAGAGTGTGTGAAGGGCCACAGATCTGCCCCCAAAGATGTGTAGGAGAGACTGTAACCAGTGATTTGTTAAGTCGCTACAGCATGAGAAGGATATTCATAGCCTCACTTTGTCTTTCTTTTCTTTATTTCTGATTATATACTAAAACTGTGCTGATAAAATACCTGTACAGCTTATTTGTGTGAAACATTCCTTCTGATTCACATCTGCTGCTCTGTTGTTTAATCCTTGTGGTTTTATGAGTGGATGAGCCCGATAAGAAACAGCTCACTCCCTGTGAGGGTCTTTAAGTTATGTAAGAGGCAGCTTCAAAAATAATCTGACCTCATGCATGCAATAAAAGCAACGTTAAAGAAACAACTATCTCGTAGCATATTTTGGATCCTTGTGAACACATTTATCTAAATGTCATGGTGATAGCTCTATAATTATCTGCTGTATACCTCATCATTACGAACGTGAATAAAAACTGCTGCTGCTAAGATTCAGCCTAGGTCTTCAATGTGCTAGTGTGTTGCACTTCTGCACTAAACTTTATTCAGACTATGGCTCTGGTCTTGATTGCTAGGGCTGTCCATTTCTGAACTTTTACAACCGAACGTCACTGCCAGGACCCTGAGGTTAAACGATCTGGACTTGTTCTCAGTCCCTAAAGCATGGACAATGTTTAGAACAAAAACTTGGAATGGCAGCTACACTTATTACATGTATATATGAAGCACATATTTTATTTCATACTTGGATAAACCAAAACTTTGAAGCAGGACATGTGGCCCAAACCATCCAATGTTTGTTTGCAGTTTTATTTGTACACAGCTGAGCCAACAGGCCAACTGGCAGAACAGCAGACAGGATGGAGATTTGTTTAATGAGGCCAGTGGAGAGACAGAAGGCCCGGATTAAAAGCAGACTAAACAGTTCTACATATTTCAGACTGCAGTGTGGCAACATTCATTTTGATGGAGTGCCCTTGATGACGATGCTGAACATCCAGCAAATGCAGACATCTGCCAAGTGGACGAGGTGGGGAAATGATTTCCTCAGTCAAATCAGAAATGAGTTTACAATATTTAGTCTCGTTGGCTGAGTAAAACACTTTAATGCAGATGATAAACAATATTTAATTATCTCCTGTTCTCTCTTTGTGTTGGCTTTTGTAAATTGAGATATGTTCTGTTTAGGATTTTATGTTATTTCTACAAATTAGCTGAGTTTTCCCAGTTGAGTTATGTTTGGCATTGGGTTATTACTTTTGGATTTCAAGTGTTTTTCAATTTTGAGTTTATTTTTTATTCTCATTGTTGCTCTACAGGGTATGGGAACTGGGAAATGCAGTCACTGGATCAGAAGCGGGGGACACTCTGGACAGGTTGCCAGCCCACCATGGCCATGGTCTCACATACGGACAAACGAGGCAGACAACCATTGACAAACTCACTAGTCTCCAGTGAACTTAACATGAAACCGAGTGCAGAAAGACCTCAGGACAGTACTGCACACTTTATTTTTTTGGCGAGACACAACACTACCACCACTCGTGCCATCAAGCTGCTCAAAGTTATAAGCTTTCCTGATGCTAGTTTTTAGGCCTAAGGCCTCCTTGTGAAGCTCATGCTTCCTCAAGTGATGTGATTACATTCAGCAGTCTCCAGTTCTGGTCCTGATTTTTCACAATCCATCATATTTTAGATTTGCTGGCTGACATAATGTTGTCAAGTTTTGAAAATCAATTTAAATTAAATGTGTTGGATCAGAAAGTTGACCATGAGGATTAAGATTAAACATCACTGGTCTTTAGTCAGATCCTGCTTTTACCTCCTTTCTTATGTCTCTGGTGCCACCTCACCAGAGGTACAACCTTACCAACACATTCTCACTCCCATCGCATCGGAAACAAACATTTGGTCAGTGAGCCTCCGCATCAGACCCCGACGCTGAAAGTGCCCTTTTTCCTCACAGCTGGACAAAAAGGTTTTTTTTTTTCAACTGCAAATCCCAATGCAGCATAAAATTGAGGCAATGGGATGTCCGCTGGTGCTGCACCGAACCGTCACATTTCACCACATCCGAACCTTAACTCTCTGGTTATTTCTAACCTTCCCCTCACAGTGAGCAAGCGTGTCTGTCCCACATGTTCGTGCTGAGAATGTGTTGGTTCGGGGCCCAGGCAAGGGGGATGTTCCAAATAGCAAGGCGGGAAATGTTAGAAACGTCCGATGTGAACGTTAGAAGTAGCAAAATGTGCTGGTTTGGTGCAGCTCCTGTGGACATCCCGTTGCATAAAGTTTACGCTGCATTGGGATTTGCAGTTGGACACCCGCTTTGGGTCCAGCTGTGATGAAAAAGGGCACTTTCGGTGTTGGGATCTGACATGGAGGGTCACTGACCATGCGTTTGTTTCTGCGGTGTGCATTGGGAGCGAGAATGTGCTGACCTCACATGTGCTGTTCAGTTTTTACCATCCAATTAATTTTGGTTAAGGTTTAATTTTAACCCTCTTTCAAGAAATATAAGATAAGCACATCTGATGTTAAAACTTGCACCAATATCTGCAAAATAATAATTCCATTCTAGTCATATCTGAAATATACACTCCACCCTAAAACCTCTGGCCTCCCGCTGCAGTTGCTGTGTTAGATAACATAAGCTCCACTACAAACTTTAAACTGCTACACTGGATTTATTTAATGAAAAAAAAAAACATATACATATATGTGTGTCTATTTAGAGGGATTTGTTACTCTAAGGGATTTATTGTGATATTAAAAGCAACAAACCCTGCAGGGTATTTCATACATCCTGCTCTACATTGCATTAGACTAGCTAGTGATATAATACTCTTTCTAATGTCTGATTTAATGTGGTTCACTCTTAAGCTCCAGTAATATTAGCTTTCCAGTGCTGCTGCTACTCAAAAACGTTAACCTGAGGATTAACCTTCTGGAAATAAACCATGCTCCGAAGCTATGGAGAGCTGGTCATTTCATTGTTTTATTTTAAAAAGAAGATTTTTCACTGAAAACAAACTAAAGACAGACAAGCTCTTTTAAAGCTTAATAAAGGTTAATGTGTAGGTTAATACGGAGGAATGAGATAAACATTCCACTTTATCTTAAATAACATTAATGCCTGACATGGATGAAGCCCCTATCTTAGGGATGCGTTTGCATACATTGTTTTTATTTAAAGACCCAAAGGAAAAAGATTCAGAAAAACAATAAAATAAAATAAAATAAACAAATAAAACAAAAATATTGTTAAGCAAATGATTCCATTTTGTATTTTATACACTTGCCTGATATTTTTTTTTGTCATTTATACGTTCTTTCCCAGGCAAGCACTATAAAATTGTTTAAGATCTTCTCTAATAGAACCTGATCCATGTTTTGGGAAAATCTCCATTCATGCAGGAGCTGCAGGTCTAAACAGACTCTTATGGATGAGTTCACACTATGCACTTTCAGCCATCACAGACAAAATCTTTCATCAGGAGCCTCTAACTGGCGGTGAAGGTGGCAGGCTTGTCGACACTTTAATGAACAAAGACAACCTCAACAAAGCAGTTTTATGAATTTTCTAGAAAAGCCCTTCAGTTGGAGTCTATGAACGGCACCTTCATCTCCAGCCCTGAATGCATCCACACCTCTCTCTTTTTCCTCCTCCTCCTCCTTCTACTTTTGGAGTAGAAGGACAAATGCTTCCTACTAATTCTAGTGATAGTTTTAGTTTTGTCAAATATGTGTAACATGTGTGATTCTGTAAATCAGTAAAATCAACATTTTGTGACAACGAGCGTGTGTGACATGTACAGGTTTAAAATCACTGTGAGCTGGTCTTGAGGCGGACATGCTAACAACCCAGATTCCTAATCCTGCATTTCATGTCTGAGAGAGACTTAGCCCAAAGTGCATCAGATACATGATTATGGGCTGAATGCTTATTTATAAGAAAAAGCCTTATAAATAACAGGTGGGAGCTAATCTCATCATTGACTGAAATCTCACCACATTTCTGACATGTTATCATGTTTTATATTTATTTCGTTATTACAGAAAACACCAGGCAGCATTGAGACATTTCCCTGTCTTGTTGCTATAGTCAAACCAGGCCACATGTATTTCATAAATTTGACACAAGAAGCAACCAACAGACATTGCCATTGAAATGTTTATGTGTGTAACAAGGAAATCACATACTTCAATGTCTCATTTGTTTATATGACGGCTGCACTTCCTCCTTCTTTTGCAGAAGCAGCTGCAGAAATATGACCGTTTAGATTATTGTCTACCCAGTTTCCTCTCAAGTGATCCGGTCTTGGAAACCCAAATGTACATCCCATGACTTTCTAACTTTTCTCCCCACCTCTCTCACCCTCTCTTCCTTGTTTTTCATGTTAGTTCCATCGTTTCTGTCTGAATAACAACCTTCAGCTGTGAGGGTGCAGATAAATAGGCAAATCAAAGTTCCTTTTGGTGGAACTTTGATTTAGTAGAATACAGGGTTTCTGGATGAAGTTATATGGAAATTACAGCAATGTGATGAAGCAACACGAATATGCTTTTGGGCTACTTTATGACTGTCTGCCTGCAGGCTTGAGTACACTTGATCATCACAATCAAGAAGCTTTTTGCACCTTTGTAATGCAGGGGCTCTGCTTCTGTCCACGTCACCACCAGCTAAGGCAGCAAGCAGCCTCTCACTACTCAGAACAACAACACCTTACTGAGCAAAACACTCACATCCTGCTGTGATGCTGATGAAAGAGCATTAGGGGAAGAGCGACTCCAACAGACCAAAGTTTGTGAAAAAAAAAGAGATTAGACAAAAAAGAAAAGTTTATAACAGTGTAGCAACACAAAAAAGTATGGAGCTTTTCAACAGCTCTGGTATCTTCTGAGACTTTAAAAAGCAATCATATTGCACATGAATGCTTGTTTTTCTTAGCCCGTGTAAGTATTTTAGGCAGAATTAAAGATGTTTTTAAAGGATTCAAAATCTTTAGTTCCACAGGAGCAGGGTCGTCGTCGTCGTCTTCCTCCACTTATCCGGGTCCAGGTCGTGGGGGCAGCATCCCAACTAGGGAGCTCCAGACCGTCCTCTCCCCGGCCTTCTCCACCAGCTCCTCCGGCAGGACCCCAAGGCGTTCCCGGACCAGATTGGAGATGTAACCTCTTCAACGTGTCCTGGGTCGACCCGGGGGCCTCCTGCCGGCAGGACATGCCCGAAACACCTCCCCGGGGAGGCGTCCAGGAGGCATCCTGACCAGATGCCCAAACCACCTCAACTGGCTCTTTTCAATCCGGAGGAGCAGCGGTTCTACTACGAGTCCCTCCCGAATGTCCGACCACAGGAGCAGGGGTCTCATTTATCAAACATTGTGTAGAATCCTTACTAAAACTGTACTTATGGGCTCGACACACGGGAGGCGACAAACGACCGCGATCAGCAAAATTTGTCGCCGTCGCTTTTCTTACCTGACACACGGGAGGCGACCTGCGGCAGCGGCAAAACCGTCTACGCGTTCTGTTACATGGTGAAATTGAAACTTCTGTTGTTTTGTTTGGCTGTGTCAGGTTGGAGGGAATTAAGGTTATTTAAGCGGTTCAGAGTTAAAAAGCGGTAGATATGATGTTTTACAAGGTGCTGCAAGAGTTATGTTAAATCTTACTTCTGATTTTACTATATAAAACATAATAATAATCAACTTCTCCTTCATGTTTGCTCGGAGATGTACGGAGCATCCTGTCCGCTCATTGGTCAGTGAATGAAACCTCCGTTGATTGGTCCTCGTCCGAGCGACAGCGATGAAAAGTTGAAAATGTTTCAACTTTCTGGGATGGGGTCGCTGGGTCGCCTGTGCACAACACGTGCACGAGCGCAAAATTTCACACGCACGTTTTTCGTGTTTCGCTTGGTAGGAGGGAGACCCGCGATTATCGCTTTGTCACGCATGTCTCATTGAAAATGAATCGAGGAGAGGCGATGTCGCCTCCAGTGTGCCGAGCCCATTAAGCTCAGCAAAAAAAAAAGTACTTACGCCAAGTAGGTTTGTGATCTATCAAACATGGATTGCACAGCTGCACGCAATCTCCGCTTCATGAATTGTAAACTATCTAGAATGTTTCTCAGCTGCTTTTTAGTCACATCCCGCCCCCACCACGCCCACTTACTGCCATAAATAGTCAATGCAAAAGTGCCTTGTGGATCTCATTCATATACATAAGCCGGCTGTTGCAGCGATCCGCCAATGACATGGTGACAATAGATTAAGGCAGATTAAGGAAGCACAATTTCACAGAAGCAGAAATTGAGGTACTTGTGGGGGAGGTGGAGAAATGAAAGGAAGTGCTTTTGCAAAACAAATAAGAGAAAATCCACAGAGTGCCACAGCGTTGCTGAAGCCGTCAATGTTGGGAATTCCTCAGAGAGATCTGTGGCGGATATAAAAAAAAAAAGGTCCAATCGGGATTCGATCCCCAGACTCCCAGGTGAAAGTCACACACGCTAACCAGTCACCCAAATGGAGATCACCCTTGTCCAAGTAGCCAGGGTGCATCATCAATCGGGTCACAGTGACAGGACACACACACTGTCACAGACGCATGACATTCTGTCTCAATCTGTCCCCCTGCTGATATTCTGCATTCCATATTCTGCGCTTCAGGCTGTGTGTGTGTGTGTGTGTGCGCGTGTGGGGGGGGGTCTTGTTCTGTGTGAAAACAAAGCAGTACAAGTGATAATGCTGCAGGATTTCATAATTTATCCTTCTCAGCAGCAGCACTGCAGGTGCTCTCCATGTCCAACATGTGCGTAAGCCAGGTCCTTAGTCAACTTAAAGTTGCACACATTTTTCTGCTAAGTTTTCTTTCATAAATCCCAAAGTTTGTGTGGAAAGTTGCTTACTCAGTTTTCCGACCCTGTTTTGTGCATAAGCAAGCTTGATAAATGAGGCCCCTGGACCTTAGATCAACAATGTGATAATGATCTTCAGAAGCTTTAATGTTGGGAGCCTAAAATCCTGAATGATGACTGTGAAGGATCCAGACTTCTCAAAAGCTGTTATGACACCAAGAATCAGGAGGATGGGCTCTCATAGGATTAAATCTTTCTGGCAATCTTTCTCCCTCACGTGTTTGAAGAGTTAGGTCTGAAGGTACGTCGGAGAGCATTAGGAAATACGGAGAGGTTTTTAGCTGGGGCCAAAGAACCCAATCTGCAGCGGATGAACACAGGGAAAGAAAAGTGAAAAAGCAAAGGAATGAAGCTGCACAGATGTGTGCTGTTATTGCGGTCATCAAGAGCTATAGACATTGCTGTTATTGCGGTCATCAAGAGCTATAGACATTTCTTATATGGCTCGGGGTTAGGGAGGATTAGAGAAAATCTTTGGTGTTCTCTGGAATATCAGAAGGTTGGTTTTATATAAACATTTATTTTCAAAAGGTGAGCATGTAAACTTATTTGGTTATGTAAAAATGGTTCACTTTAAACTAAAATATTCTAACATACGCAGATCAAAAATTAAAATAATAGGCTGACATCAAATAAATAAAATAGGCATTGAAATATAAATTCTTAACATGTCTTTGCTAGTTTTAGCTAGTTTCAATAATAACAAGCAATAGAAAGACAATGTAAACATAAACAATGTTTTATATTTGTGTAGATTTAAGAAGCTTTCACAGAAAAAAATCAAATCAATGAAAACTATTGATTCTGTTCATTAAAAAACACACTGCAGTTCCTCCCCACTGCTGTCAGACTTTACAACAAATCTGTTGGATGAAGTGTACTCTGTATTTCTAAGCTGTATATAGTATGGTTATTATTTTTTACCCCATTCTTAAGGTATAAATTATCTATTGTATTGAGTTTATTTTATCTCATTACGATCAAACTTATTGTATTTTAGTGTTTTCTCCCTCTGCTGCATAACTTTTACGTTTACTTTGGCAGTAAACGAAACAAATTTCCCACTTGTGGGACTATTAAAGGTTATCTTATCTTATCTAATATCTTTAGTTTATCACAAGGCATGATGCTGGAAAAAGCTGACTCTATAGTGGATAGATGCTTAGCACTCGCTCTTGTCTGGGGTTATATAGTTTTATATCCTACTGCTGCAGAAAGTGGTTCAGGTTCAGGAGCTAAAACTGATATGTGGTTTTCCTCAACTTTGTCAGAATCTGCACTCAACATCATTAGTGGTGCAGCTACTTTGTTTATGTCTAACTTTAAACAGCTAAAACAGACAGCAATGTCCCTGATGGTCAACATTGTCATTTGCTGTGTTCTCCATCTTTAACATTCCCTTCCGGGGCGCTAAACGTTTTCTTTTTCTTTTACAGTTACCTGTGGTAAGAAGTTACAGCTACAAACATAAGCACTCAGCATCAATCTATTCCAGCCATGTGATTGGTCCAGACTAGGGCAACACTTAATATTATTGGCTGTTAATTTGATCTTCATGGAGGCTTATATCGACCCATGCTCATGTGGCTATTGAGGAAACATTATTTGGAAATATATATTGTTATTGTTGTATCTCCATCTCTATCACTAAGGATTTATAGTTAGGTTTGCCCTCCATTACAACAGTGACTTAGTGTCCCCAATCATCACTGTCCACTAGGGATTGTCCAGATTACTCAAGCATCATGTCAGCCCTATAAGTAGAATAATATTAAACAAAGACTCTTAAAACAACTATAGAAGTCTAAAGTAGATCCTGATGATGCTTGACCTCAGTGCAGCTTTTGATACTGTGGACCATAACAACCTTCTGGACAGACTCAAAAACTGGGTGGGACTATCAGGCACAGTGCTTGGCTGGTTCCAATCCTATCTCAAAGACAGTGGCTATGTTGGACTATTAGGGACTACTAATTAAAGTGGATCACCATGGCATGTGGGGCGCCCCAAGGCTCAATTCTAGGACCACTACTCTTTAACCTATATATGCTCCCCCTTGGTCAGGTCATACTTAATAACAACATTGCCTATCATAGCTATGATGCTGACACCCAGATCTACCTAGCTTTATCACCTAGTGACTACCGGCCACTGGACTCACTCTGTCAGTGCCTAGAGCAAGTAAACGACTGGATGCAGTCAAACTTCTTTCAACTAAACAAAAACACGACTGAAGGTATTGTCTTTGGCAACAACAAGGATAGAATGGATGTTATTGCTCAGCTTGACTCCAGGGGAATAAAGACAAAAACCCAGATTAGAAATCTTGGTGTTATTATTGACTCCAACCTGAACTTCTCTGGACATATTAAGGGTATAACAAAATCAGTGTTTTATCACCTTCATCAAATATCAAGAGTCAGAGGTCTCATGTCCAGACCAGACTTAGAGAAACGTATTCATGCTTTTATTTCTAGTCGGCTGGACTATTGCAATGGTCTCCTAACTGGTCATCCCAAAAACGCTGTGAAGCAACTGCAACTTGTTCAGAATGATGCTGCTAGAGTCTTAACAAGAACTAAGAGAATGGAGCACATCACTCCTGTTCTAAGATCCCTACACTGGTTACCAGTAAACTACAGAAGAGATTTCAAAGTGCTAATACTAGTTTATAAATAACTCAATGGCATGGGACCAAAATACATGTCCGATCTCCTTCCTGTATATACACCCAATAGGGCTCTGAGATCCATTGGAAACAATCAGCTGGTAGAACCATGGATCAGAACAAAACATGGTGGAGATGCATTTAGTTACTATGCTGCTCACATATGGAATCAGCTTCCCCATGACCTCAGATGTGCCCCAACCCTGGTGTTGTTTAAAACTAAACTAAAAACCCTAATGTACTCATCATCCTTTAAATGAATTGTTTCTTATCACTGTAATCTGCACTGTAACTTGGTCTTCTCCTTTAGCTCTAAACTGTAATTCCATTTGTCTGTATTTAAATTTGTGTTTTTATGTGTTTTCATATCATTTCCTGATAACTGTAAAGCACACTGAATTGTCTCTGTCTGAAATGTGCTTGATAAATGCATTACATGTTCATTTATTCTTTTTCATTAAAAACAATATGTATTTAACCCACCTCAAACTTGAAGAATTCAATTCTTTACAGAACATCCACAAAAACTATAGAGATTTAAGCTTTTGTTTTGAAAATTGTGAGCAGCAGAGTCATATAAACTTTTTTAAAATCTGAAAATTATTTATTCATTAATTGTATATTTTTATTGGGTTTATGGTTTGTGTGAACATTAATATGATTAATTAAAGAATATTGGTTTACTTTGGTGTAGCCGGCAATTTTCTAGGAGTGGCCTTGGCCACCCCGAGGGGGTGCCACTGGTTTCCTTAGTTGGTCCAGAAGGATTAAAGTGGACAAGAAATGTTTTTCCCTGCTCTGCCCTACAGACATGAAACAAAGGCAGGTGAAAGTTCAGAACAGCTAGTCTGACAGCTACTCTGAGTCTGACTTTCATCTCACAGCTGCTCTCTTGATCAACACATCATGGTTTTCTTATGCTTCCTTGACTACTTCATTCATTCTGGCAATGGCAGCCATCTCTCTCACTGAGCAATTAGGATCACAGCATATCCTGTTTTTGCAAAGGTGTTGCTTGCCTCAGACAAAAGTATTCTTTTTTTGCTGGCAAACATGTTTGTGATGGTAAACTGCTCCTGATATGTCAAAATACAGGTGCTGGTCATAAAAATGGAATATCATGGCAAAGTTGATCTATTTCAGTAACTCCATTCCAAAGTGAAACTCATATATTAGATTCATTCATTACACACAGACTAATATATTTCAACTGTTTATTTCTTATAATTTAAATGATTATAACTGACAACTAATAAAAACCCCAAATTCAGTAGCTCAGAAAATTAGAATATTGTGAAAAGGTTCAATATTAAATACCGCTGGTCCCATGCTCTGATCTCAGTCTAGTTCTGTAGGCTACACAATCACGGGGAAGTCTGCTGACTTGACATTTGTCCAAAAGACGACCATTGACACCTTACTCAAGCAGGACAAGACACAAACGGTCATTGCTAAAGAGGCTGGCTGTTCACAGAGCTCTGTGTCCAAGCACATTAATAGAGAGATGAAGGGAAGGACAAGATGTGGCAGAAAAGTATTCAACAACAGAGATAACAGCACCCTGGAGAGGATTGAGAAAGAAAACCTGTTCAAAACTGTAGGGGAGATTCACAAAGAGTTGACCGGAGCTGGAGTCAGTGCTTCAAGAACCACCATGCACAAGAACCACCATGCACAAGAACCACCATACACAAGAACCACCATACACAAGAACCACCATGCACAAGAACCACCATGCACAAGAACCACCATGCACAAGAACCACCATGCACAGACGAATGAGAGACATGTTTCAGCTGTTGCTTTCCTTGTGTCAAGCCACTCTTGAACAAGAGACAGCATCAGAAGCATCTCTCCTGGGATAAAGACAAAAAGGACTGGGTTGCTGCTGAGTGGTCCAAAGTCTTGTTCTCTGATCAAAGTAAATTTTGATCAGAGAACATTTATGGGTCTTCTGAAGAAAGAGAGGAGAGGTACAGAATCCATGTTGATTGAGGTCCAGTTTAAAGTTTCCACAGTCAGTGATGGTTTGGGTTTCCATGCCAGCAGCTGGCGTTGGTCCATTGTGTTTTCTGAGGTCCAAGGTCAACGCAGCCACCTACAAGGAAGTTTTAGAGCACTTCATGCTTACGGCTGCTGACCAACTTTATGAAGATGCAGATTTGATTTCCCAACAGGACCTGGCACCGGCACACAGTGCCAAAGGAAGAGCTGAAGGCCGTTATCAGAGTAACACTGGCTCTAATAACACCTGAGCAGTGCCACAGACTGATGGACTCCATGCCACGTCGCACTGCTGCAGTAATCCAGGCCAACATCATTTTTGCATTCAGACCCTATAATCATGCTACCCCTTTTTTCATCTGATCTTTCTACATTTTTATTTTTAAATTGAATTTGTTTCTCTTTTTTTTAACATATTTTATATCTCTTGCTTGTTTTGCACTACAGAAGGTGTTGCTCTCAAGCTCTTTGTCCATGTATATAATGACAATAAAGGCATTTCATTTCATTTTGAAATATATCAGTCTCTGTGTAAAGAATTATTCTAATGTACATTTTACTTTGTGATTAGAATTCCTGAAAATAAATAAACTTCGTCAAGATTTTCTAATTGTATGACCAGCACCTGAATGTTAGTTCAATAAACCTGTTGTTTTACATTTTCCCGAGAGTCGTCTCAAGGCAGTTCACAAAGTAAACATTCCAAAACAGATCAGTTCATTAAGCCAATCAGTAAAACGTTTCCTATATAAGGAACCCAGCAGGTTGCATTGAGTCTCTGACTGTCAGTGTCTTAACAGCAATCCTCATACTAAGTCGAGTAAGGTTTAGTCTCCTTTTAACAATTCCTGTCTAATTTAGCTTTCTTTCGTCTCAGCATCATTCAATGTTTGAGACAATACAAACACAAACATACTAAAGTGTTTATTTAAAAACTAAATAAACAGGATCAGGCTTTTCTGCAGGCATGAACAGGTCAGAGTGGTCGATTAATAACGCTTGACTTTCACATTCACTTTGAAACTAAAGCTTTGAGTTAGTTTCTTTATGAAGATAACATTGAAACATTTGTATGAAATTATGATGATAACAATATCCCAACATAACCATGTTTATAATTTAATCCAATCACAGCCTTTCACCCTAACACCACAACACACAGACACCTCATTTCCATGAACTGGCACAATTTTACAATTTGCTGCAGCTTCAGTCTCAGTCTGGAGTGATGGACTGGTTTTATTAATAGTTCCTCCATCATGTCTGTGTTGTGCTCTGATGTCTCCATGGTATTGAAGCTTTGCCGCTGGTGCAAAATTAGTGGCTAACTGGAAGATGCAGAACACTAGGATTTCCATCAGTGTGTATGGGACAGAATCCGTCAAATCAGTTTACTGGCTTTTAAAAGACAAGACTTTAAAAAGTTAGTGTACAACAGATCAAAGAGCTATTATTCACGCATAGTGGCACAAAATAATCAGCACATACTTAGGTCATTCTAAAGGGGAGGGGGGGGGGGGACTCTTCTGTCTGTTGTTTGGCTCTGAAATCGCTGTTTGTATCCATTCTAACTGCCTCAGTAACCTTTCCCGAAGCACTGGTGGTGAAAACTGACTTGCCGCACTGAACTGAGCAGCATCAAGGCTGAAAACACTAAACCTCCTGATCTGTTTGTCTCAGAACATTAAACCTGGCTTTAGCCCAGACACATCCACTGAGGCACAAGGGTGAAGAGTGCAGGCCTCTGGGGAATGCAGTACAACACAACACAACACACACACACACACACACACACACACACACACACACACACACAACCGCTTGTACACATAGCAATCAGCATCTGAACACATCCTCACAACAAGACTGTGGAAGTTGAATCCTTAAGGAAGAAAGTCTGCCAGAATGCCTAAGTGAAGCTGCCCAAGCATCAAGGTAACACGGACATAATTGCTTTGTGTATATAAGTGTGTGTGTGTGTGTTTATTAGGAATGAGATCAATGTACTGCTGCTTCTCTGTAGATCAAATGATTGATTATTTCCACATGACTGATGTCTGCAGTGCAGCATTCCTTCGTTAATTGTTAACATGACTGGAATCGCCACAATGTGTAGGTCTGCATGTACACATTGTGTCACACATGTAGGTCAGTGGTTTGTAAGTACAGACCTAGTGTTGTATGCAAAACTACCAGCAGGTTTTAGTCAACTGATTCTTCTTATGCTGCTCTATTTCTTTCCATCTTTGTTTTCACTTATTTTTTTGACTCCCCCAAAAGGGTGATGGGCTACTACCCTGGAAGCCCTCAACTGACACACCCACTGGGAGCCCAGTAAAAAAAATCAAAGAGCAAATCCTAACCTATATTACATAATCTTAACCTTTATTGCATTATTTATATGAACTCTCAGCATACCAGGATTTATTTTGAGTGGTTTATCTATCTTCGCTGTACATGTCCTGCACACAGCCAGAGCAGCATTCTCAAAGTGGCACGCCAATAAAAAACAATAAATAAATAAACGAGAATTAACACACACCCGGTCATGTCTGCTGGTATTGTCTAGTACTTTCTGTCTTTGGCTCGTGGCTGATGTACTCTGCTGCAGCGGAGCTGAAAATCTGTGCTCCAGTGACTCTGCCGCTGTTTTCACGATCGGACCGGTAGATCACTTTTATATACTTAGTTCAAATATATCTCCTGAGATAAAAAAAGTAGGAAAACCAGGAAGCTATTTTCTGGAGGACTAAGAGGAGATGAAGGAAGATAAGAGACAGACAGGATAGTAAAATAGTCAAATAAAAAACAAGAAAACACGTTTGAAAAGTCTATCTTACAGGATTCCCCTGGAAGCCTCTGTGATTCGTACCCTGGTTGGCACCATTAATGCCTTAAACTTGGTGGGATGGATGAGGGCCTACTGCAGGACTATTTAATTCTGGGCCTCGAGGGCTGGTATTCAGCACATTTTAGTGGTTTCTCTAGTCCAACACACTAGATTTGGCGGTTGAATCACCTGTGCAGCAGCTCATCAGGCTCAGCAGAAGCATGTTAATCACCTACTAATTGAAATCAGGTGTGTTGAAGCAGGGTTAAAACCAAAACGTGCTGGATATCCATCCTCGAGGCCCGGAAGAGTAATTTGAGGCATTTAGAAATTAGTCACCCAAAATGAATGGCTGAAAAGTTTCTAGAAGCTTCTTCTGGGCTATCAATACTAAAAGGGTCAAATAATTCAGACAGATATCAGCTGTAATGCAGGGATGTATTGGGGGCACACACATGCAGGCTTGCACGCACATACATACAGAGACACAGGTGATAGATGCGGCTGGACAGAAACAACAGTAGCAGCAAAAAGACTGACAAAAGAACTGGGGGATTTGTATAATTGAGGAGCTAATTACTGTATGTGAACCTGAGCTGATGAATGGTAAGTGTGTAAAGAGTAGTAGCAGCAAATACTGGAAAACAAGGACAAGAGGAGATAACTCATAATAACCAAGAACAACACTAAACAAGGCAAGATTAATCACAAACTTTAAAGGCCTAAAATAAAACAGAAACACTTACAATTATTTAAATAAAAGAGAGAGAAAAAACAACAAATGCCCAGACTTTTAATGAACTTTCAATCTTTATAAAGAATTATTAAGAAATAAGAACATAAGCTGGTGAAGGTTCTCAGTCCTCCAGGTCATGGTAATCCAAAAGGGTTCAGATGAAGGCAACTGGACTTCTTTGGTTTCTTGAAGATGTTTTGCTTCCCATCTGAGGAGCTTTGTCAATTCTGACTGGAATATACAGTCAAGCTTATAAGCTGTACCTGTCTTTTGTTGCTTAATGAGCAGAAACTACCTAGGGCTGGGCGATGTATCGATATTTTAAAAATATCGGTATAATTTTTAAACAAGATATGAGATGACTTTATATCTTTATATCGATATAACTGGTCAAACTGCTATGCTAGTGATTAGCCGCTATGCTAGCGACATGTTGCTCCATCTCTAAGTGGTTATTACGTGTATTCTCACAAGTTTGCTCTATCTGAGAGCCTCTGGGTATATGTGCTGCTCTAAACTTTGCATTTAGCGTCCTGGTTTTTAATTATTTGGGGATGTTTAACGCCAACGGAGTTCTGTTTATCCATTCTGCTTGTGCGGAGACGAGCCAAACACCTCCCTCCCCTGTGTAATTGGGAAACATGTACGGATAGCCAGAGTGGCCAAATTACCTCAAATGTATTGTAAGGGTTTGAATAGTAAACTATAGGGTAAACATTTTATTTTGAAGGCGAGCTCAACGGTTGAGAAATGTTGTTCCGGTTCCGTTTTTTTCCCGCTCTGGTTAGCTATGCTAGTAAATACTCTGTTATGAGCGATTCTGTTGAAAAAGTTAAGAGTTTGTAAGGCGTGGGTTACGGCGACAGAAGCCCGAAAATAATCCCCATAGAAGAGCAACCAGAGACTCTGAGTCATTACAGTATAAACACTGATATGAGTCAACACTGTTAGATTCCAGCCATGTTTGCCCTATAACTAATAGCTCCACTGTGCGTGACCCACGTGATCTTCAGTAGATGCAATTACATCATCATAAATTTAGCTTAACATGATAGATTTGATTTCTCTGGACAATAAATATACGATATGGGCCACCTCTAGATGAATTTAAATAATTACCATACCATACCACCTTTATTTATATAGCACTTTAAAAACACAGCCATACAGCTGACCAAAGTGTTGAACAATAATAGAGATAAAAAAACATAAAACAGTACTATAAAATACAGCCAACAATAAAAAAAGACAAGCTGACAAAAAAAGGTACCAATAAAACCAATGAAACCTTACAATGGACGATAAAATAAGAGTAGTAAAAGCCACACTAACAGCTAACTGTTAAATGCAAGGGTAAAATAGTTTGTCTTTAGTCTTTAATTGTACATTAATTATAAATATATAAATAAAAAGTGCCTGTGGGACATTTGATACACCTCTAGCTCTCAACTGTGTGTGTGTGTGTGTGTGTGTGTGTGTGTGTGTGTGTGTGTGTGTGTGTGTGTGTGTTAACCGACAGCTGTACCAGTGTTGCTAAAGCTCAAACTGGTCGAGAATAGGCACTAAGGTTAAAGTTTGACAAGAATCAATACATTTTTATGCATTTAATCTACTGATTTATGCATATAATTTCTCAAGACAGCTTGAAGTGAGTTAACGTGTAAATATTTTACAGGAGGAAAAATATCAAGATATATATCGTGTATCGGAATTCAGCTAAAAAATATCGAAATATAAGTTTTCGTCCATAACGCCCAGCCCCAAAACTACCTATGAATACCCTCTATTGTGTGGGAGTCATCGTTGATCAGATGCAGGAGGGATGTCACTACCCAAAGCTTGTGACCATAGATGAGGGTTGAAATGTTGATTGATCAGTAAATTGAGAGCTTTGCCCTCTGGCTCAGCTCTCTTCAGCCTGACTGACCTTACCACGCTTGCATCACTGCATAAAAGTAATGAAAGGGCAGCTTCGGCGGAGTTCGACTCTCATCAAAAACCAGTCTGACTTACAGCTGGCTATGCAGACCAAGACACTGGTCATACTGGGACCTAACAGCCTGTATCAGAGGGCCTAGTACCCCATACCCCCAAAGTGCCCCCCACAGGGCACCCGAGGGGTGCAGTTGAACGTCTTCTCTAAATCCATAAAACACATGTAGATTGGTTGGGCGATCTCCCACACACCCTCCAGGACTTCCCTAAGGGTATGGAGCTGCTCCAGTGTTCCACGGCCAGGACAAAAATCCCGTTGTTCCATCTGAATCTGAGGTTCAACAATCCAACGCACTCTCCTCTCCATAACCCCTGAATAGACTTTACCAGGGAGGCTCAGGAGTGTGATCCCCAACTCAGGCTCTTTCCCAACCAGAAAGGTGCCATTCCACATACCAAGATCCAGCTTCTGTAGCTTAGGATCAGACCGCCAAGGTCACTGCCTTTGGCTACCACCCATCTCACATTTCACCCGACCTCTTTGGCCCTTCCCATGAGTGGTGAACCTGGCCGGGCTCCAAGGATGACAGCCCGTGCCACCAGGCGCTTGCCAATGTGCCCCACCTCCAAGCCTGGCTCTCGAAGGGGGCCCTGGTGACCTGCATCCGGACAAGAGAGCACTGTTTCCATTCATAATATTCATCATAACGGGCCTTTGGGATGCATTTTGTCTGATCCCTCACCTAACATCCAATAAATTTTAATTCAAGTTTCAGACTTCAAAGTGAAATTTTTTGTTTGGGTAAGTATAATATAAATGTTCAAATATTTGAAATAATCTACTTTGGTATAATAAATTCAGAGAAAAATGTTGGTGGTGTTTACTGTCCATCATTCATCACACAAGTACGTCTAAAGAATAAATACATTTCAAGCTACTTTTAACAACTATTGCACACCAGGCTGTAAATGTAAAAAGTGTTTTATGTTTTTTTTAAATAAAATACGTCCTTGTTTTCTAAGATATGTAAGTTGTGGTAACATCTGGGGGACTGTTTGTACTTGTGAAAGGACCTGTACACAGAAACGGATGACTGAGCAGACGCTTCCGCAATAACAAGCTCGGAGCACATCTGCATCAACATAAGGCGGTATCCTAGTGGCCTTGAAAATCATATCAGTCGTGTAAGCAATCTAGTGGGTATGCAGAGGTCTACTCAGACCCCTGAGTGGATAAACGCACACAAGCATGCCTGGTATTTAAATCTGAGGATTATGAGGTTATTCAGAAACTCAGTTGTTTCTTCTACTCTTTGTAAACTGATCTGATAAAAACAAGGACACTGAAAATTATTTATGATTGTGCTAAAGGTAAAGGAAAAGGTCAATTTAATATAAAACTATAATTATGCAAGTAGGTCACTATTGAGACACAAAACAGGTGGAATAGAATTGTAAGAGAAGGGAAGCAATTCCATAAACCCTCAAATAGCTGAAGTCCCAGTAATAGCTGCTTGTTTTTACCCTCTTCTTCTAGTACACAAGGCAAAAATAGGAATTTGATGCATGGACTCGGAGAGTCATATTTATATGTTGCTTAGAAAAAGAAGAAAATAAACAGACCTGCATAAAAGACGAGGAGCAATCATGATTGAAACCTCAGAGTAAGTCGATATGTAAGCACATGTTGGTGAACTGGATTACTGTGTTCATGAGTCAGCAAAATGAACAGATGAGAGGGAGAGGGAGAGAGGGAGGGAGATAGTGTGTGACTGAGAATAAAGGAAGCAGAAAGGGACAGTTTATTTTTTTTCATTCTGCAGCCAAGTAATATCAAAGTTCGACAAGTGATGCTGCTGTGTGTCTGCTGCTTTATTGCTGTAGTGCAAACTGCATTGGCTGCAGCTTTGTTTCTAAACAAAACCATTTGAATGTGACTCTGAGCCTCTGTGATGAAAAGTACGGAGGATTTCTATCTTTACACATGTTGCTGTCCACCTTCAAAGTTTTAATAACTTGGAAGTACTTTAGTACTTTAGTGGCTGTGGTTCAGGTTGTCATATCTTAAAAAAAAAACTTTAGAGAGTATCTTCTATTAGAGGCATGTTAGTGAGTGCATGGCACAATGCAGTTCACTTACCTTTGAAAATGCATTTCCAAATATTTTCTATTCCTAATCAAAAGAAACCTCCAACTTTTCTATATAAAATCAACCTTTGGTTAGAATTTTTGTTCTGAAACTATTATTGTGTATTTTTTCTGAATGGCTGTAACTTTTCTAAGTAAAAACACAAGTCCCATAAGATATTAATTGTACTGGGAAAGCAGATGCAGAGTTGAACTCGGGCAAAGGACGCACATGCAGCAGCGGTGAACCACAAACAGGCTGTTTATGAAGACATTATAGTGTGTGTGTATGCAGATGTGAGCCAGATGCATCCACACTGTTTATAGTAATTGTCTTTCATCTCACCAAAGCCAACAGACTTGTGAGACAGAGACAGGCAGACAGACAGATGGATGCAGGAACAAACAGAAAAAAAAGAGTTGTATGACGCAGCGGTGAAGAGACAGCAGCCCACACAGCGAGTCAATTCAATTAGGATGTGAAAATCCTTCCTGACTACTTTAATGTGGTTACTGATTGAGGACAAGTCTCCAGCTGATCACCGCACATGTTCACAACGTACCACTGCCGCCACTTCACCTCCAGCTACAAACTGACAGTGATACAGTTGGTTTTAGAGGGAATGTGATCTTCAGTAATGAGATCAGGGGTTTGATGGTGAAGGCCAGTCTGCTCCTCTGACCACAACAGAACCTCTGAAAGCTCAGCTGCAACTTTCGGAACCATTCATCTCTTTGGCAGGTACACAATGTAACAAGGACA
This sequence comes from Nothobranchius furzeri, assembly GCF_043380555.1. NCBI lineage: Eukaryota > Metazoa > Chordata > Actinopteri > Cyprinodontiformes > Nothobranchiidae > Nothobranchius > Nothobranchius furzeri. The sequence goes on along the minus strand of NC_091741.1, from coordinate 70,217,777 downwards.
GTTAATGGAGTTCAGCTCTGGGTGTCTGAAAGCTATGGACACTGGAGTTTCTACCGAGTCCACAGGTTTTCCAACCTGTGAACTTCGGTTTGATTAGAAATAATAGTTGCAAAACTTTTCACAAAACCTTCTTAAGTGAAAATACTACAATCAGCAAACAAGCAGGATTTAACAGGACAGACATTTGCTTTAAAGTAATACCAGTGGAGCAGCACCTTAGGGTCAAGCTTTTATAGATTTCCATGACTTTTCTTAAATAAGATTATTGCAGCAATGCACTGGGTGTAGCACGACTGCAGGGGAGAGGAAAAGAAGGTAGAGAGGCTAAAGCAGCAGCAATCAGACCTCACCTTATATCTACATGGATCAGCATAGAGGGAGGTCCAAGGGACTGGACGACAGATTAGAGGTGTGAATTGTACATACTGGGATTAAAATACCTGTAAATAGACCCGAGTGTTGCATTGTGTGTCACCCTTCTGTAGCCAACTGCTAAGCTTACAAAGAAAAAATCAAGACTGTTTTCTTCAGTTTAAAGATGTGGAACACTCATTTATTTAATACATCTGCTGCAGTCTCTGGTAAAAATGAACATCTTGTAAGTCACATTCTGCATATTCCGGATATTCAGACATCTCATCTCTGATTGGATAACTGCCACTGACTTTTTGCTTTCTAACATTGATACTTTATCTCAACAAATAGTACCGTATTGACCCGAATGTAGGACGACCCCAATTATAAGATGACCCCCCCCCCTTCCAAGACTAATCTTCAGGAAAAGTAAAATAAATATATATATATATATATATATATATATATATATATATATATCACTTTTTAAATAAACTATTTTTATTGAAATTTTGAGAGAAATAGTGAGCAAAAATACTATTTTAATGCAAACTATCAGAACTTTGCTGACATGTGAAATCAAAAGTCAAATGAGGCTTTGATTCACAAACGTCCTCTGCCTCGCTGTACTCACTCCCTCTTCTGCCTCTGTGGGGTGTACCATCAGATCGCTACACCTGTCGGCTTCTCCCATTGAATATCATCCATTCCTCACTGCCATCCAAGGCATCCATGCATGCGATGTTTGACGCCTCTGCTGAATTGACCACCGCCATCTAAAAATTTGCATAACTCTGTTCCAATTTCGGTGCACACTGCTCCGGACCTCTCGTCCCCCTTTTTCGTTTTCTCCTGTTGAGAACATACAGCCTGGCACCCTCTGCCGTTACGGATGTGTAATGGTTAGACCCCGATTTTAAGACGATCCCACATTTTAAAATTATTTTCAATGAAAAAAACCTCGTCCTATATTCGGGTCAATACGGTAAGTACATTTTATTTATATAACACTCATTGCGGACATAGAATCACAAAGTGCTTTAAATAGATCAAAATAAAGCATAACGTCATAAAATCATAATCTGAAAACAAAAATTGATTAGAATCAGAAAAATAAAGTCATAAAATTATAAATTATTAAACAAATGAAAGATGATCACAAATGTGAGTTAAAAATAAGAAACTAAAATATTTAGGTAAAAGCAGCTTTAAATAAAGGCTGTTTTTTAAAAGTGTCCAGACTGTCCATCCCACATAAGGAAAAAGGAAGTTCATCCCAAAGTCAGGGTGCAACCCTCTGGAAAAGGCGATCACAGCGAGTTTTATATCTGGTCTTTGGAACTTCTAGAAGGTTCTGGTGTGAGGACCTGAGGGCTCGGGTTGGAGAATAAGGCTTTAACAGTTCAGAACTTGACCACGTAGAGCATTGAAAGTTATAGTCAGGATTCTAAAATGAATTCTAAAGTTAATGGGTAACCAGTGCAGAGACAGAATAGGAGTGATGTGTGCTCTTCTGTTTGCTGCAGTTAGGAGCCTTGCTGCAGAGTTCTGGACCAACTGAAGGTGCTCTCTTCACATTATTTATCCACGACCGCACAGCCCTCCACCCCTCAAACATGGTTTTGAAGTTTGCAGATGACACCACCATAGTGGGTCTCATAACAAACAACGATGAGACCCTCTACAAAGAGAAGATACAGCACCTCACTCAGTGGTGTTCTTTGAACAACCTGGTGCTCAACCCCAGTAAAGCCGGGCGTACACTGTGCGACTTTTTCACTCGTAGCACTCAGCTTCAGCTTAAACTGTACGACTTCCTCGCAGGGCAGATCTCACGAGTCCTGTGCTCACACTGCACGACCCAGTTCTCGCATGCGACCTGACTGCTCACACTGTACGTCTGGTAGCAACACGTCGGCCCAAAAAATATGCTAAAAATAGCAGTTTTTACTCAACACGTCAGACTTTTTTGTCTTGTCTTGCCTGTCCTTCGGGAGTGCTGCAGGACACACAGGGATTTATGGGGGTTGGATGAGCAAAACGAAATAAAGAAAGTAAATCTGTGTTTTGTGATCAGTTTAATTTGACAAGAACACGACAAACATGCTTTCATGACAATCTTTGTGAGTAAAAAAACGTGTAGAAACAAAAACGAACAGCGTGTGTTATTAGGGAAATAGCGAGCGGCGTTGATGCAGGATTGCGCATGCGCCGTGAGCAGTTCTGCTACATTTTGGGTCGCAGCTGCTCGCAGCGCCGCTTCAACGGTGCGATACCCTCACGAGGGACGAGCGAAATTTTAAACACGCCAGAAGTCCGTGCGACCTCACGACTGCTGATCGGCAGCTGGTCACGTGGTGTTAATCGCCTCTCGTAACCCCCTGTACACTACACGACCGCTCGGCGCAAAACTCGCCCCGATGTCGTGGATTCTCGCACGACTGGAAAATCGGCTCAAAAAAGTGAAAAAGTCGCACAGTGTACGCCCGGCTTTAGACCAAGGAGGTCATAGTGGACTTCAGGAGGTCCATCAGGACAGAGCACTCACCTCTACTCATTTGGGGGGAGCTAGTAGAGCGTATAGACAACAACAAATTCCTGGGCATCCACATCACCTCAGATCTAACCTGGTCACTGAAGACTTCCTTTCTGGTAAAGAAGACCCAACAAAGACTCTTCTTCCTCAGGAAACTGAAGGGAGCCGGTCTCTCCCCCAACTGCTAAAGAATTTCGACATAGCCATGATTGAGAGCATTCTATCACTCAGTATGACGGTGTGGTATGGGAGCTGTACCTTCCAGAACAAAAAAGACATAGCCAGGGTGGTGAAAACTGCTCAGTAATCATGGGGAGCCCACTACAAGATCTGGACTCAGTATATACCATCCGACTACAAAGGAAGGCTAACCGTATCACTGCTGATTCCTTCCATCCAGGTCACAAACTGTTTATGCCGCTACCATCCAGGAAACGTTACAAGGCCACAACCACCAGGCTGAGGAACAGTTTCTTCCCTAGAGCTGTTAAAGCCATCTACCCCCCCCCCCCCCCCCATGTAAATGGTAATATTAACCATTAACTGTATACGGTATTATTAATGTGTTCATACTGATGGATTAACCTTACAGGAATAACATTCATGTCACCCATTATTCATTAATGTAGAGTATTGGACACATTATGAAAACATTTTGGATTTAGACACATTGCCCATTCAACAAGATATGAATATATAAACTTATAAAGTTGTAAAATCATTTTATGAGCCAGAAAAGATACATTTTATTCAAAGAGGATGGATAAGAAGTCCTGCATCTTTCGCTGCCTTGATGACTTCTGACACACCACAGGATAAGTTAGGAATATCGGGTCAAGTTCATAGACTTCATATCGGCACCACGGTGTCAGATTGACCTATATGAAGGAGTTAAGCTTGTGGTCATTTTGATGAAATACTTGGCTATTTGATTGGCTACAACTGTAAAAAAAAACACAAGCCTGGAGGAGTTCTGCTGTGTGGTGGAGTTGCTAAAGCTAATGTCAGCTTCTACTAGCATTGACGTTCTCTGATGTTTTCTGGATGCTAAACCAACAACAGCCTTTCCTATTGTGAGTCCAGATGGGTGAGTTCATGGATGTGAAGTGACAGTGTGACGTAGATCTGTCAGGATTTTCAAATCCTAGAGTGTCACTGTCTATTTTCTATCAGAAGCTAATGCAAGAGATAGGTGGAGAAGACTATTTTCATGTTCAGCCTGCATGACAAACTCAGAGTGACTGATTATAACCAGAAACAATAATTAGAAAAAGTTTGAAGAAGTTCATAATTTCACTTTTTGCAGCATTTTTGTGTAGTGCTTGAAAACAACATCCTGCTTAACCTTGCAATATTATGCTCTCTGTTTCTGTTAAATAATTTACCATTTTCTTTAAGAAAGCAAAGTCAAAACACATTTAGATAATACTGCGATCTCAATGTATTGATAGTCTTGAATGTCCGCACTGGTGCTTTAAAGTGTAACTGCAAAAACTAGAATTTTAATAAAATATCTGGGACTGAAAGCCATTTCATGTGCATGTTTTGTTTTTCTTCATTTCTTGAGCGCCAATTGTAACGTGTCTTGTTTGTTATTATATGAAACAGTAAAGTTTTATTGTGCTAGAACATGCTTACAAAGTTTGTTCCTACTTTTGATTTTATTGACTTTTGTATGGCAGCATCATGGCTGCCCCTATAGAAATAGATTAATTTACAAATACCTTAAAATGTATTAATCCATCCTTTGTTTCTGGATTTGATATTTTCATTACTTCCATGCAATAAAGCAAAAAAACCTTTTCCAGACACTGAGACAATACCTTCAGTTTTCACATTTAGCGTTATTTGTCTGTGAAATGGCAAACAATAATAGACTTCCCACGCAGGCTCGGTCCCATCACCACAAATGTCTTAGAATATCCCATCCCCACAGCGACCGGTTGTAATAAAAGCCAACATGGGTGGCCAGTAAAAATGAATAACACACCACAATCCTTTTGTTTAGTCATAAAGAGCCTCTCTAGAACATCGCCTATGGGATTCACTGGGAGCTTGACAACAGCCAAAAACTCACAGCAAACAAAGATACAGCTTAAAACACACACTGTTATTAAAACACAAGCACACTTTAAATCAAGAAAAAAAGCGTTCAGGGAAAAGTTAAGTAAAGAACAAATGAACAAACACCAACACTCTCTTAAAGAAAAGAATATAACACTAAAGAGATAATTTACTGTAATGAAAATGGAAAATATTTGCGTGTAAATCCAGCAAAAACACAACCAGAAGTACATATTTTGAGGTAAAAATCACTGTTTTACACCCACAGGTCTGTGATTTCAGCAAAACATTGCTACCTCAGCTGACATTTGGCCAGAGTGAGATTTTACTGTGACGAGTTACAACTGATCCTGTAGTGAGACTGCAGCGGCATTGATGTCAGCTTCCTCTTCAAGAAGCAGCAGCTGACTTTGGCACATAAAAAGTGACTAAGCATTTATCCTGACAGGTTCCATCGCAGGAGAGAGGCAGTGACTGCCCTGCCAAACAGTGTCAGCTTTATATTTTATATAGCTGAATATTTTACATTTTGGCACAAAAGTGAATTATTTTATCCTTCAACGTAAGAAGAAAAGATGCCCAGACTGAAGAGACTGACACGGGCAGACAAGCTGACAGTAAGAAAAATCAAAGTAGTCAACCTTCACACTAACAAAGCATTTGTTGCATTTTTAACACAATTATGGGTCATCTTGCAAATCTTGCAAACACAGGACCATATCTGTGGTGGTAGAATTATGTATGAATATGTGTCCTGAATGACTCTAACCATCACATTACATTTTAAATCAATACCTGTGAAACTATCATAGCCATTTTAATTTCCCTGAAATTACGTTTACTTTCAACTTTATTAATTTAGTTCATTTGCATGACCCAAGAGCCAAACAAAGTGATATACACCATTGTAGAGGCAAATCAAACCCAAATAAAAACTGTTAAAAATCCAACACAGCGCCCACAGTTCAAACAATTTGGGACCAAAAACAAGCAGCATAAATTAGTTGTAGTGGCCAACTTAAAATGTATTGACTTCAAAAATTAAAAACTTTGACCCAAAAGGAGTTTCACCAGTTTAGGAATGCATCAACATAATAGCCTAGTGAACTAGACCAAATTCTTGCTTTGCAAAGAATGGTCTAGGCATGCTCCATTGGAACCTCAGCAGCTCCTACCAGGACTCTGGCTAGCCAATCACAACTCTCTAGAGGGATTTCAAACACATAGAGAGCTGTGATTGGTCCGTAATGGTGGGCCAATCATAGTGCTCTATCTGCTTAGTGAACAAATCACAGAGCTTTATCTGCGTTGTGGGCCAATCAGAGCACTCTATATGCCTGGTGGGTGGGATGATGCAACAGAGTGAAACAAGAGAATGTCACATTCATTGTCCAGTGGAATGCAGAGATCATTTGAAAGACAACGGTAGAACCCGCCCCACAACCGAGAGCCGTCAATGGAGCGTTGCCAGACTAAATAATACATTTATTTAGTCTGGCTTGCCAGGCTATCAACATAATGCTTTCAGAGTATATCAACATCTGTTCAGCGATTTATGAGAAAACACAATTTCCCACTTTTTGTGTTTTGCTAATAATTACTTTGGTCACAATAGCAGTAATGAAGATATTTGAAGGTGCATGAAGTAAGAATGAGATCTTGGGTACTACAGGCCATGTATCAAAACAAACAAGTCAGTTCTTGATTGTTGTGATTATTTCACAATAAAATTCTTACTTATTGAACCTTTCAGTTTTCCTTAGAGGAACAAACTCCAAAAAGAGGTGTATAATGATTTTTGACAATTCCACAAGTCCCCACATATCGTTGGATTTCTGGAAAGAGAATTTGATGAAAACGTCCTCCACAGCGATGCGGGAAATCCGGCTTGCTGATTATTTAAATGCATACTGCAGTACCATTTAAAGAGCTATGATAGCATTCACACTTATAGCTCTGAAAATGGCGCTTCAGTCTGCAACAAACTGTGATTGAGTCTTGAGGCTGGAACTTGCCCGCTTTTTTCAGCAAATCCACCCAACAAACGTCAAAGGTTTGTGCATTCCCTTCAGAAAGCTCACAATAAATTACATCAGAGAAAATAACAGAAACAACCGTCAGCTAAAGACACTATAGACAAGTCCCAAAAATGTTTAGGAGTCCTCTTTAAGACATTTCACTGCCATCCACAACAGTTTTATGGTGACAGCCCATTCATGATAATTTCTCAAATGTGTCGTGAGATGGAAATTAGAGCATTAAGGTAAATTTTGTCAGACCTCTTCAAGCCTTTGACCCGTACAGCTTTTTTTTTTAAATAGTACATAAGCATATGTGGGCTGAACCAACTCTAGCAGGGTTTGGTGAGAAACACAATAATAAATAATTAATACATCTTTATTCAACATTTTTCATGGCATTTAGAAGAATTTCTTTTAAATTCAATGTGTAAATCAAGTTTTAAAATGCACTCCTCGAGATGCTTAACTCAGTCTAATTACAAAAAAAACTTCAACCTGAAGTATTTTGTGTGTGTGTGTTTGTGTGTGCGCGTGCATGCGTGTGTGTGTGTGTGCGCACGCGTGCGTGTATGTGTGTGTGTGTGTTCGAAGATATCAAAGGCGCCTGAGGGAGACAAACTGCTGAGGAGCGATGTAATTCGACACAAGTATCTCTCCAACAGTGACAAGTGAGAGCTACAGGGAAGACTTAAGTGGACAAAGGAGGGAGAGAAAAAGGATCAGAATCTTTGTTGCGTCAAACTCTTCTCAGTCTCTTTAACATATTTTTAACCATCATTACGTCATCCTTCCAAGACTGAAATATTGACACCCTCAAGTGTTTCTTTACAAGTACTGCAACAAAAATCTTATGTTACTAAAAATGTAATCACTTTACAAAAAAAAGGAACAATAAAGAAGCAAATCCTTCATTTTCCCCCTTTGTCACCTGGCTTTATTTAAAACTGAGTTTTTTCATGTTTTATCTACACATTTTCAGAGCCTTCCTTTCTAAAACATCTAAGCACTGTAAAAAAACAAAAAACAAAGAAAAACAAGAACAATTTTCCTATACGCAAAATTCGCTGCTGCTTCACTTTGCACCTGCTGTCATCAGATTAATTATAATATACTTTTCCAAATTAACTGATGAAATGCAGGTGTGGTGTTTCTGAGCCCTGATTTCCTTCCTGTTTTTCACAAACTAGAAAAAAAATGTTCATATGATTTCTCAAACTATGTCATTATGTTGGCTTTGCTTTGTTAGAATAAATACTGACGCAGTGTTTCATCCAATGTGATTTCAAAGCTGCCATCCCAAATCTACAGAACAAGCTAAGTAATGACCGTAAACATGGTCACGGAACATTTATCTTCCCTGAAACCCTTTTGGTGGAATCGGAAACTCACACTGCCTGAGGAAACGAGAGAGCGCTAAACACCAGCCACCATTTTCTACGTTTAAACGTTGCTGTCCGTGACTTTAAATGGTGTTTTGTTCACGGGACTCAGGTAGTTTGTCCTAAAGTTTAAGTGGTAGCAGCCGGCTGTTTCTCCTTCTCTGACACTATTGAGCAAAAAACTTCTCGCACCAGTGGTGTTCTGTTGCTAAATATGCAAGTGTGTAATGAGTGGCGGACCCAGAGAAGTGAAGGCAAGACCAACAATCAGATGGTCCAAAAGTTGCTTTCGGTCCAAAACGTGTTATTGGCAGAGGCTTTTAGACAAATGTGATAGAACCACTTTACTTTATTTCCCACAGTATATTTATAGCTATACTATGTTACAACATTGTTGAAAGGCATGAAGCTGCTATTGCAGCTTTAACTGATAAGATTGTTCTAGACTGACTTGTACATTAGTAATTGTTGATAATTATTAGTAACTGTACTTTTCTTTACTTTGCAAACCTGTGAAGACATATGCAACACAACCGATAGCTTTGTCTGGAATCTCAACTTATATATCTAACTTTAAAAATATGTATGTTCTGCAAAGGCTATTGCTTCATCCTAGGTCAATGGATTTAACAGAATATTTAAAAATTAAGACCTTTACTTAGTTTTCAACTACTTTCCCAAACATGTAGTCAAATTAGGGATGTTCCTATGTTTTTTGCTCCCGATCCAATTCCAAGTTATTTGATTTTGAGTACCCGCCGATACCGAGTCCCGATCCGATACTTTTCAGAAAAGCATTCAAATAAGAAGAAAACACATCCAAAAAGTCCTTTAAGTTTCACTTTCAGCTTTTTAGGAACTACACCAGTTAAAAACTTGTTTATATTGTGAACATTTCAAGTTGTTTACTCCCTCAATATGCAGCTGTGAGCAATGCGTGTTGATGTGACGAAGCAGGCTGGTGGAGCCTTTGGCAGGCAGGGCAACGTTTCTCTGCATAACACCTGTAGCTCCAGCGCGCAGCACAGGGAGCAGGGTCCAGCAGCTATGGGGTGTATAGAGCACTGGGTACTGCAGGAGAACTAGAAACCCTGATGTTTTGCAGTCTGTTGGCAATTTCTCTTTGTTTATTAGCGTAACTTTCTCTGTCAGCTGGCTCCACGTTTTTGTCTGACTTCACTGTGAACTGTGACTGTTAGAGGTAAATTGTGGATTAATTGAGACTGGTGATTTGCTTTGTGGATGCCCGAATGGAAAAGCCAACAGGGAAAGTAGCTTGTTTGAAGGCAGCAAATCGTGAAGCTGTCTTTTCTAGCATGTTAAATGCCCAGTTTGCACATATTGCAAGTGTCTGTAGCATTTTCCAGAGAAACACTACAATGGTGGCTAATTGATTGCTGTGAGTTACGGTTGAAGATCATGAACTTTGTTTTACTTGTGTTTAAATGAAGATGAAGGTTGGAGAAGGCATGATGAAGACAATTAAAGTTACGCTGCAAGGAGGAAAAAGCTGCATTCAAGGAAGAACTGCATTGATATAAAATGGTGTCGTCCGCATATAAATGCATATGAGAACTGTCAACAGCTTGAACAATGTTATTAATATAGATTTTGAATTAGGTTGGGCCCAGTGTCGACCCTTGAGGAACGCCCAAAGATAGAGGTAAAGGAGCAGATTAGTAACCCTCTGTTCTCACTGTTTGCATATGACCTGAGAATTAACATCTGAACCATGCCACGGATGACTGAGAAAGTCCTATATGTTTTAGCCTGCTAAGTAAGATGTTATGGTCTACAAAGTCAAAGGCTTTAGCCAAGTCCACAAACACAGCCACACAATATTCCTTATTGTCAATGGCACATATGATGACATTTAACACTTTAAGTGTTGCAGAGTTTGTGCAATTGTGTGTAAGGTAACAGACTCACTTGATAAAGTCTTGGAAAGGCTTAGAAATACAGCAGCTAGACAGGCACTGGTCTGGTGTTGCAGAACCAGAGCAGCAGCTTGGAGGCAGAGGAGCAGCCACTGGAAACACAGCAGGGGGAAACAAGGAAGAACAAGTGGAAACGAAAAGGAAACCACATGGAAAAAAGGTTTGATAAACAGCCAGTGTAGAAAGAAGAAACATGAAACAGTCAAAAGCCAAAAGAAACAAATAACAAGTGCACAGGGAAATTACAATATTAGATTCAAAGAAATAAAAAATTGAAAAAAAATGCAAATAAGGTTTGAAATACAATTAGATAGACAGATGTAATGATTGCATTAAAACAATTAGATAACAAATCAAGAAGATGCAAAAATAGGAAGTGCGAAAAAAGCAAAGGGAAATATCAAGTATGGAGGAAGGAATTTGACAAAAGAGAAGGTATGCAGTTAATTAAAAAACAAAAGATAAAGACACAGAAGGTGACACAAAGTAAAAAAATAAGATGAAAAAAAATTACACACAGAAAGAAGGTAGGGAAGGAAAAGAAAACAGGAAAAACAAGGTTAGTTTTACCCAAACAACCCATGAGACTGAAGCCAAAACTAGACGTGTGTGTGTGTGTGTGTGTGTGTGTGTGTGTGTGTGTGTGTGTGTGTGTGTGTGTGTGTGTGTGTGCGTGCTTCTGTTAATATGCTGACAGTGCTAAATTTGAAATGTACTATTTTAATCTTTTATAATAGTTTGGAATAATGGTACAGAAGGATTTCAAACAGTCTTCAAACAACCTTTCACACAAATAGAGAAGATTTATTTATAATTAAATAAAGCATGGACAAAAAATCTTAGAAGATCTCTCTACAGAATATGCAACAGCCCTTAGCATGTGGTGGACTTTGCTTTGCATCAAGTCTGATATGGATGCTTTTCAATCGGCCAGGGGAAAGAACTTTTTACTATAATTTATCAAACTGCTTTCTTAACTGTAGAAAAAAAAGGTCACCATGGAATCCCGACCCACAAGACAGTTAAGTATTATTACCTGAAAACAAGATATGTTTGTAATTTTCTCTGACCCACTTTCACAATTCATCCACGCAGAAACCAAAAAAAAAAAAAAAAACACTGAAAAAGTGGTAAATGTACAGCAGAGAACAGAAATGGAAAAATAGGTTGACAAATTAAAGAAGACAAGAGTGACCAAGAGCTCAATGAAGCTGAAGCAGGAATCAGGCAGTGATACAGTGAAGCCTTTCTTTCCCATCTCACTGCTCTACTGATGAAGGCTTCTGAAAATGCTCATATTACTGGAATAATTCAGTTTCAAGGTGCATTCACTATAGAATAATTCTGGTATTTGACAACATATAATTCATGTCTAGTGGCGAATCAGCACTCAATGCATTAGTGGTGTTAATCCTGAGGACAGATGTGTATTTAACATTTCAGAAAGATGAATTTCCTCTCAGCAACCTCTTTTCCTCCATAATTCTTTGTTTCCCACGGTAATTGCAGTATGCACCCATTGACACCAGCTACTATAACATCCTACCTGTCATCAGCCCAATTCCTCTTACATTTTTGGCCAATGGCTGCAAGCCACATTTCCCCTGGCATTCCTACTGTTTGAAAACAGTGAGCAATGACCCAAACCTGAATTGAACTTGACAAATATTTGTGCAGCCACAACATTTTCATTGCTATCCGCTCAAGTTTAAACAAACGCCAAGTGACGGTTTACAGGATTATGTTTCCCAAACCAACCCTTTGACCAAACACCAATAAAAACATGATCAAATTAAAGTAAATCTAGATCCCGTAACTTTATCCCAAAGAGAAATTAAATTAGAAAAATACACAATTTGCAAAGATTTATTTTGGTCTGTGTTGGCTGTAGTTCAGTAACTGTTGGGTTAAAGAACTCTGCATCGAGTTACAAAAAGAAACAAGGGGGTTGTCCAGAAAAATATGTATTTGTGTGTGTGTGTGTGTGTGTGTGTGTGTGTGTGTGTGTGTGTATATATGAAGAAATCTTTGGTTTAAACTCAACTCAGTAAGTTGTGTCCACTCCACGATTTAAGGTCAAGATGTAGTCCCTTAGCTGCTGTTATTTGTTGTGAGCTTGTAGCTGAATGCAGCCGACAGCATCACAAAGGCATCTAACCCAACAGTCTGAAGCAAACAATTCCTGTTAGAATGGCTGATTTTGTTTATATCTGCAGGACAATGGAGTTTTGACATAGAAAAAAAATGCACGCACAGATGTACACATACAGATGCAAATGTGAAAATATACATCATCTACCTCTTTGAATGCACCAAACACTATAACTAAATAAATAAACAAAAATGCACCAGTTGTGTTTTACTTTACTTCTGCAGAGCATGTCTCTATCAACAAGCTCATTAGCAAGATGAATGTCTGCCCTGTACTTTACATCTAGTTCCATCTTGTTCATTGTCACATCTGCGTGTTGTGTGTGGAGTCTGTCTTACTCTCCCTCGGCTATGTTTAGGTTCTGATTGCATGGTGAGACTGACCTACATGCTCAGGTCCAACTGAAGCTTTTCAGCTTCAGACCCACAAGACAGCGATAGTCAAGATGTGCGACATATCTCCGATTTGCCATTACAAACATGCTTACATAGCTAAATAATTCACAGCATAAAGAAAACTTCAGTTCATATTCCCTCAAATCCATTTATAACAATTGTGATGATTATTGTAGCCAAAATGCGACAATTATAGCTTTAGCAGTTATCTTAAAATTTTATTTCAGTTTCTGGAAAACGTCCTGTGTAGTTCTTGGTGAACCACCGTGGGGCCATGACCCCAAGGCTAGGAACCACTGGTCCAGCATATGATGAGCACCTGCCTGGCTTAACCTCTCTCTTTTCCTACATCTTACATTGGTGAACTTCTCAGTCCCTACCATCGACACACACACACACACACGTATATATATATATATATATATATATATATATATATATATATATATATATATATATATATATATATATATACATACACATATATATATATACATATGTATACATATATACACATATACACATATATATATATATATATATACACATATATATATATATATATATATATATATATATATATATATATATATATATATATATATATATACATAAATATACATATATACACATATACACACTCGTCCCAGGGGACTCCATTGTCCTGCTGGGGGACTTCAATGCTCACGTGGGCAATGACAGCTTGACCTGGAGGGGTGTGATTGGGAGGAACGGCCCACCTAATCTGAACTCGAGCGGTGTTGTTATTGGACTTCTGTGCAAGCCGCAGTTTGGCCATAACGAACACCATGTTCGAACATAAGGATGCCCATCGGTACACTTGGTACCAGGGCAGCCTAGGTCACAGGTCGATGATAGATTTTGTAGTCGTATCATCTGACCTGCGGCCGTATGTTTTGGACACCCGAGTGAAGAGAGGGGCGGAGCTGTCAACTGATCACCACCTGGTGGTGAGTTGGATCAGATGGCAAGGGAACATGCCGCGTAGACCTGGCAGACCCAAATGCATAGTGAGGGTCTGCTGGGAACGCCTGGCAGAAGAACCTGTCAAGACGG